>NW_010202690.1:36128-55796 GCF_000695765.1 Mesitornis unicolor | reverse complement strand
TACAGTTACAGACAAAAGTCCACAGCAGGTTCATACGACAGATTAGTCAGATGCTGATTAGAAAAGTTAGATTGGTCAGAACTTTATTCTTCAAGCAAAATTTGTGCAAAGCAGAAAAGTGGTGTCTACACTTTAAGGACCATCTGCCTGAAGGTCTTAGGAAAAAAAGGACACTTCCAGTATTTTATGAAAAGTTCTATTAAATTTTCCAGCTATTCATGTAAATAGCTATTATTTTTCATCTACACTGGTATGCCTTACAAGACAAACTATTGGGACTTTAGATAGTAATTTGGAAACACCAGCATTGACTATTTCTACTCCTTCAGAATGCATCCTTACAAGGACCAAGGCAGCGAGAAGTGTCTTTCAGAATCTGAACAGAATAAGCACCAAAGCCCCATTATGATTTGAGTGTTATCTGAAGTGTTATATGACTGACAGAAAAAGTATGAAAGTCACATTAAGCTACAAGTTTCCTTGAACCTGGTCTGCAGACCCTATCAGAAAGAATTCAACACACACATTAATAACTTTAAAGTCAAAGCAGCAATGAACCCACTGACTCCCATCCAAAGGATCAGATCTTAATTGCAGTTCATCAGCTACCCAGGGAAGATGCACCTGGCTCAAGAAGCTACTCACAAATGAACAAATGGAGCAGAGTCTAGACTTTACATTCTTAAAACCTATTTGGCAGTCACCTAATTCTCACATTTAAATGAAAATGTATCTGTAAGGGACCCTATGAGATCATCTGGTCTCTACTCCTGTACAAAGCCAGAATCAGCTACAATACACTATTCCTACCCTATAAACCTCTTCAAGACAGGATTTCCACTGCTTCTCTAGAAATAATTAAGCCTTGCAGTAAGCTCATCTCCTGGTTAGAATTCTATTTCTTCAGTTTCCCTTGCTGTGGTTTAAGGTCATCACATCCACTTCCTTTGTGCTTACCAGAGCCTACAGGACAAGCACAGCTTTCTCCTTATCTCCTGTACCTATGAACATGGGTTCTGCAAAATTACTGGCTTTGTCTTCAAGTTTCCTTTCTTCTGAGGTAAAACCACCCCAGTTCCTTCACTCTGTTTTCAAAAGCAGTGATCTTTATGCTGCTGTCCTCAGGACATCTTTCTTGATAGAAGGTAATAGGAGCTGAGCCCAGTACTAAAGAAGGCTTTCCAGTTTCAGCTACAGAGCAATTACTTCTCCTCTTACAGAAGGGCTTTCCTATTTATGTATCACAGTGCTGCTGTTTTTTGCAGTGTGTCATTGCTGATTTATGCTCAGCTCATGATCTACTTGAGGATGCTTTTCTGTTTCACATCATTTCCCTGCCTGTCTCTCCTCCCACTGTGTTATGATGAAGATTATTATTTTCTTTAGAAGTCTGTATTTGTCCCTGCTGGATTGCATTTTACTTTTCAGATCATTTCTCCAATTTAACAACCTTTTGATTCTAATCCTATCTCCCACTGTAACTGCAGACTTTCCTAGTTCAGTATCAGGGATTTTCATAAACATGTACGCCCCAGACCACAAAAATTCATCATCCCCCTTGTCCTCTAGTAAGCCACTGACTGCTTTTTTGAGACTGCGACTTCGAGAGTGCTTTTTGCCAAACCAGTACTTAGAAACTTTATCAGTTTCTCATGCATCCGTGCTACTTACAGTTTAAAACATTTATTCAGGGAATTTTAGAGAGTCACTGGTAACAAAAATTCAAACAATTACAAAAAAGACACAAAACAATACCTTTTTGACATTATCTTTTCCTATCTTCCCAAGCTTGTTAGTTCTGTCTCTCAGAAATACCCTTTGGTCATTTTTCTGTTTCTGATTTACTTCTAGGACTTTCAGGTGTACCAAATCTTTATTTTTATTGGCTTACTTTAAACCTTGTTTTTTTCCTCATTATTTTTATACAGTTCTTGTGAACTTTATCTTTTTAAGGTCTCTCTCATACAAGATACTTTCATCCTTCAAAATCTCAGCAAATTACTATCTTATTAATTAGAAAGTTAGAGCTCCGAGTCTCTGCAGGTATTTTTATCATCTGCACATATCAATAACTACCTAAACCAATCCTTTCTAGCTAGCCCTAAAATTCTCTCTTTTACGAAATGTGGACAACTCTATGTACTCTCGCATGTTTTTCCCCCTTGATTCTCCTGATTTTAAGGCATAAAGCAGATCCCCCTGAATTTTGTCTCCCTCTCACCACTACCTAGGTTTATGACAGGTTGTCTCCTACGCATTTGATCTCAGAACCAATGTATTTAAGGCACCCCCTTCCCTTCCTCTCTTGCCAGCCCTTCCTAAAGGAGTTACACACTTACATGGCATTTCTCCAGCCCTGCAAAGCACCTCACCCAATCTATCAGGCCAATAAAGTCAGGAGACCGATAAACACTTCAAGTTTTTGTCAGTAAAATTTCCTCAACCCCAAATGCATTGTCCCAGGCACCCTCAGACCTCAAAAGTTTGGTACCGATCCCAACAAACCCCCTACGTCTCTTTATGTCAAGGGCTCAATAGTATAAGCATCCTTAGGGCACATCTACTAGATCAGAGTCCATAGAAAAATTGTCAGTAAGAGATTCAGCATTGTCAAACATAAAAATATTTACTTGGAAGAAAAAGGACTGTATTTCGGGGTAATTTTTGTGGCAGTTTTTTGCTGTTGTTGGGTGAGGGTAGGGTTTTTGTGGTTTGTTTGTTTTATTTTTCTTTAATCTTAAAGCTTGGTATATCATCATCATTCACTTCTGAAGAACTTCTACGGGAGCTGTCAGCAAATTCCAGCTGCAAAATACACTGCACTTGTTGCAGAATTGCTCTGCTGTAGAAGGTAAGAGGGAGGAAGCAGGAGCAGACTCTCCTACAGTCTTACAAGTAGGAGGTATTGAGAGACGTGTTTGCACGACACATATATAATTCAGGTTTATGTGATGCAAAACAATGTTTTACTATTACACTCTGGTCTACATTAGTATTCTCACAGCCGTTATTTATGCAAAAATATTGTGCCCCAGAACAAACCCAAACTTTATGTTAGATATCAGCGAGTTAAACAATAACTTTAATTTTTGTCATAAGTCAATAAAAGGAAGCACAGAAGTTTCATTTTTAAAAAAAAATCCTTTACAAATGTTGATCTATACTAATTAGGCAATTCCATAGCCTCTGCTCAAGTGAAAACACCTTTTCCCCATACATGTACACGTGGGGGGGTCCACAACAAAATGTTTCTCCTAAACCATTCTCATTCTAGATATTTTATATTGATTTTGTTTAATGCTCATAAAAATAAATCATATCAGTCTTAAGAAGAAAGAAGCCCGCACACAGAAGACACACTTCATGACATTTGCACCGTTCCAGCACACAATACAGCCATCGTCTTTACTGATTAACAGGTTACTTCCTAACCAGCATATCAGAATTGTTTTAATGCTTAAAAAACTTCTTCTACAGGTAGACTTAACTACAATGATAAATTTAGATAAATGTTCTTAAGATAAAAAGCCGACTATCTTCAGATGCACACCAATGGCTTTTAGAAGAGCCCAGAGTGTGCATGCATCCTCTTACGACGTGCTGCATACTGGAGGGCCGCTTAATCCTGTCCTGAGTTTAGGCTGCACTCAGGCTCCTCAAGCCCCCTAGAAAGAGCTTCACCACAAAGGAAATTGGAGTCTGGACTGCTGAGATGGTTGTTGGTCCCTTGTACTTCTCAGTGGCTCCTAATTTTGAAGCTATGAGAATGCCTACAAAATCATGCGACCGGAGCAAGGGAAGCAGTTAGTTTTCCTCTTGCACCAAGGAACTTAAAAGAAAATAAAATATCACAGCTTTCTGAGGACTATTCAGTACCAAAGTTTTTCTTCAAGCCTCAAAGGTTCCAAAACTATGGGATCACTGTAAATTTATCTTATAACAGCCATTTACTGCTTTTGTGAATGGGTAAGAGGTTGAAGAAAAGATGAGAATAAACATCCTCACGGAGGACTATGCATCCAGAAAGGAGATGTGGAAAGGGCTGGAAGGAACGTTAGACTCCTGCTGTCGCAAATAACTGTATTTTACCATCTGTTCATTCCCTATGTCCTACTGCATGATGAAGTTAAGATTCTGCTTACTCCTGGTAAGAGGTAATTCCAGAGCTTGTTCTGACTTACAGTCTGAATTTATTTTTTTTTTGGTGACTCTTTTTGCAAGACCTGGCACAAACACAGAAACATCCCAGACTCCAGAAAAGGTTTCTGGAGCTGCTTTATCTCCGTTAACTTAACAGAGCAGCAGGAACCAAGATGTCTAGGAAAGGGCCTGGAAAAAGTCACAAATTTGATTCTCTTGTGCAAGCAGCAGACATCAGCTTACTGACACTGGGAAAAGAAGCTGCAATAGCAATTAATTTAAAGGAAGATGAGAGGAGAAACCAATGAGGAAGAAGGAAAATAAGAAACTCTGATTTTGTTCAACAAAATGTTAACTTTAGTTTTAGTAAGTAAAAGGTTCGCTTTCCCATACATGAATTAGTAGAGTGTACAATCACACAACACAAGCTGGGTGCAACTCTACACCTGAAAATTAAAAAAATCCCTCCTGATGTAGATACTACAACTGCTGAGTAAGTGAAAGAGGAAGCTGAAGAGAGGGGAAAGAAAAAAATGTAAGATGCAACTTACAGCTACCCAGACAGTATCTCTGGGCTGGCCACACACAACTGAATTATTTTGCTGGTCAAATATTTCTCCTCAAGACCAGAGGGAGCTCACAGGAAAAAAAAAAAAGGGAAAAAAAAAAAGATATTTTTGGCTGGAAGGGAGTTTTGGTTTTGATCATTACTTAACATATGGCAACAATTACCTGAAAGAAAACTTGAGCATAAGCCATAGTTACAGTTAGATCTCCTTACAGTACTGTGGTAGTGAGGGATACTTTGCATCCATGTTTCATTTCTTTTTATGTTTATGCTGACAAGAAAACACTTTAATTTCCAGAAAATCTTTCCTGAAGTTTCCATCCAATAATTCAACTCCAAATTCTTCTACTTGGAAGTAACTATAATTCATATTGCAAAGACTGACTTCAGATCTTCCTCTTCAAAATTTTCAAAAACAGGTTTCAATCAAAATCAGTAATATCTCAATACTCAAACTCTATGCACATTTTAACGTATTATATGTAAATCAGGTAAGCTAAAAACCTAAGGTAAACAAATTTTAAAGTCACATGATTGTACACATGCATATAATTCTAAAGGTATGCAAGATAACACCGTAATGCCTGAAGATGGTTCATTTTTCACAGAATCACAGAATGACCGAGGTTCAAAGGGAGCTCCGGAGGTCACCATGTCCAACTCCCCCTGCTCACACAGGGCCACCTAGAGCAGGTTGCCCAGCACCATGTCCAGGTGGCTTTCGAGTATCTCCAAGGATGGAGACTCTGCAACCTTCCTGAGCAACCTGTGCCAGTGCCAGGTCATTCTTACAGTAAAAAACCTTTTCCTTATGTTCAGGTGGAACCTCCAGTTTTTCTACAAAACTGCATTTTCTAGAGAGCTAAATAATTACAACATTAAACTGAACTGTCACATGACAAATCGCTGGTTATCAGCTGCCAGCTGCAAATTCCTGAATTTTATATATCCACATACCTCTTCAAGCTCTCCTGAAGAAACAGGATTATCCTCGTACGTGGGGAAATGACACCCTGCTTTACAACTGCAGAACCTGCCAGTCTCCTCACGGGGCTCCACTATTCTGCAGTTTACTTTGGAGCTCTCCATCGCCCTCCCATCTAGAGATTCTTTCATACTGCATTCTACGCAGGGGTCTTGGTTTCCTACTGGCAACATCCCAGCCGACTCTTCTTGGGAATCCAAGGATGTTTGCGCACTCTTCTCCATTCCAGACTTTTTTAATCTGGGAAGGAATTTTCCAGATTCGAGCTCTGATTTTCCATAATAATGCCCTTCTTTTTCTGCATCTTCTTCCAGAGGTTTGAGATCTGCTTGTGGATCCTCAAACACATCTACTTGAGGAGGGACAGGAATACCTCCCTCATCTTTTTCTGACTCAAATTCTGACTCACTTCCACCACCTGGAGAAAGTTCAGATGCAGAAATCGGGCGAAAGTGAGTCCTCGGAGAAATCCGTATAGCCCTGTACTGCGTTCGATCAACACCACATATCCTGGGGTGTAAAGCCTCACTGTCTGAATCAGAGCACAGAATTGACTTAGGTTTAAAACTAGGGCTGAAAGATGCAATTCCTTCTGGCTCAAACGAACACTCTACGTGAAGAACTTGTGAAAATGGATTGTTCAGGTCAAAGGAAGAGAATGAGTATTCAAGCCCTGGTTCTTCAACTTGAAAGTTCCCACAAGCTCCCAGTAAGTCTTCATGGAAGATAAAAGAAAAACCCTTATTTAATCCATTATCTCCACTCTTTGATTGCTCGTTCTGTTCAAATGATACAAATGGCCTCCATAATTGCCTATGACCAGGGGCAAAGCTGTTACCTGGAGTCATAAAAACATCTGTACCAGCTATCGTCACTACATCAGAAGCTGCACATTGTAATAAGCTCCCTTTTGAGTGACTGGGTGGCACCACTGCCCATTCTCCATCACTGTTAAATGTTTTGAGCTCCCCATACACACCACCAAGTATAAATGAGTTTTCTTTATCCTGGTTAACATCCCAAGGTTTTGATGGTGTAGTATAGTCACCACCGTCTACTTTTGATAAATCATTTGAGACAAAGGCTCTCTTCTCTAAATTCTCCTTCTGACCTTCCCAAAGATGATACTCTGATCTCTGCACTGCTTTATTGGGCTCCTGGAGGGTTTCAACTTTTGCTTCTGTATCCAAACAGCAGCAATAGTTATTTACATCAGTTGAAAACAATTCATCTTCTATTCCTTCTATTTCTACCATCGCAGCAGAATTTCTGTCTGTCATATTTGTCCAAATATCTTTAATAACCCCTGAGCTGTAGCCATCTCCATGTGGACTGCTTTCACTACACCCTTGTGTAGGTTCATAGTCTTTACTTTCTGCTTTTTGTTCTAGCTGAATACCACAGACAGATTCTAGCTTAGATTTTTTTTTGAAAACCAAAGTGGGCATTTCTCCTAAAGTTCTAGCTTGTTGCTGGCAGGTTTCTTCTGGCAAAAAATCTATAATTTCTTCATCTACATAACTCGAAGACACTCTAGGAACTACATAATTCATATCTTCTGCATTAAATTGCGTGGATTCTTCATATGGAATATTTAAAGTCTCGTTGTCTGAACGCGTTTCTTCCGAGTGTGACCATGGACTACAGGTTCTTGTTGAAAGATTGGAACAGTGTTCATTTTCATCAAAGGCACTATTTTTGGTCCATATTAGCAATCTAGACTGTGTTTTCCCAAGAATATTAGCAGTGCTACTAGAATCTGCATTTTCATTTCCCAAGTTGAGTGTTTCAAATGAAAATGGTAAAACAGAGTTACTGCATTGCACTTCAAACACTGAAAAACAAGAGTTTATACCAGACCCTTCATTAATATCTGAAAAGAGCTCTTGATTGCCAGCAAGCATGTGTGAATTAAGCACTGTGCTGTCTAAGATGGGGGAGAATCTGATTGGAGAATCTCCTCCAAAACTTTCCCCATCTGCATCACCAGAACTAGAAGATGAACAGCACTCCCAGAATTGAGCTAAATTACTAAGGTCTTGCAAGAACCACCCTTCAGCACCAACAGAGCTGGTCGAATCTGTCCATATTGCACTTTCCCCTTGCAACTCCATTCCATCTAACACTATGCAACATTCTGCCTCAAAATCCGTTTTTTCTTTACTCTTTTGTCGAATCATATTTAAAATCCGACTTTCCCCTTGCATCGTATCTGAGGCACCAGGATCCAACATGGATTGATCAATATCCACTTCATAGAAGTGCGTTAGTTCTGACAGATGAACATCATCTAAATATTTGTCGTCCTCTGGTTGAGAACATATTGAGGTCCCAGCGAGGTCAATATCCTCATTTATAACTGCAGG
Source organism: Mesitornis unicolor (assembly GCF_000695765.1). Classification (NCBI taxonomy): domain Eukaryota; kingdom Metazoa; phylum Chordata; class Aves; order Mesitornithiformes; family Mesitornithidae; genus Mesitornis; species Mesitornis unicolor. Next base: position 47,737 of record NW_010202690.1, on the reverse strand, counting down.
CATTTCTACAAAGTGACCATCGATGAAAGTACCTGCTGCGAGGTATGTTTTATGAATATTATTGTTGCTAATACAAAGACCATGTACTGATTCAGACAACTCTTCTACAGCCTCTGATGTTACGTCACATATATCTTCTCTGTTGCGGTACGTAGTCTCCAGCTTGCTTTTTCTGCTAAGAGGAACAAAGTACTCTGTAATCGGCTCAGTATACCACAAGGGTTCTTCTTTATATTCCTTTTCATTTCTGCTGTCTAAATACAAATCTTTTCCATCGCTACCACCAGCTTCTTTTCTTCCAATTTCTTTTAATGGCCTTTTACCTCTTTTGCACAGCTGTTTGATGGACCCGCTGCTACTGCTGCTACTGCTTCCGCTGTGGACTTTTCTATCGGCCTTTTCACCAGATTTCACTGAAAGCCTGCTTTGCCCGTTACGCCCTTTTTTATTTCGAACCTCTCTTGTTTTGTGTCTTACTTTAATACATTTCATCGATGCCTTGTATTCACCTTGATTACCGCTAGAACTTGAGCCAGCCTCACTGGATCCAGATGACCAGGAGCGAGGACGCATCTTCCCCTCAGACTTATGCCGGACTTGCTTTTTGTACAGAACAGGCTTCTCTTCAACAGTGCTGTTACTAAACTTGTTTTCTTTCTCATTTTTACTTTTCTTCTGCTGGGTTCTTTCCTGTACAGTGCCAGATACTTTACTACTTCTGTCTTTAGTTACTTCACTTTCACTATTGCAGTCCTTTGGAGAAGATGTATCCGTGCTAGTTGGTGGAACAGTGGATGAAGATGAGGAGCTAGAGTAAGAGCATAATTTGGATTTATTCCATACAGTCATAATTTCCTGCAGGCAAACTGGCTTTTCAGAAAGAGGAGGAAATGCTTCATAATACCTGAAAGCAAAACAAAAGGTGACATTCAGGTCACAGAACTTCAGACAGACATTAACATTAGAAAGTATTACTAAAAACACATCAAAACACTACCAAACTAATTGCCACAAAAGCTAGCTTGTTCTACATACACACATGCCACTCATTTTACTGTTTATTTGAACAATAACAAAGGGGAGATGAAGAGAAGCTTTAAAAGTGCTTATACTCATATATGTTTTAAAATATACTGCCAAGTAAAACAACCCCACTTTTAGGGAGTACTAAACTTCACTGCAGACAGAAATTGTGGATGCTTAAAACAGTAAAGGTCTGACTCCAGATTTATCAGATAATGTAGCAATTCACTAGAGTCTTCTTAAACATGATGTTTGATTTAGAGTATCAATGAGGAAGTCCTGAATTTCGGTCAGTTCAGTCCTGGTTTTCAGGGTTTTTAAATTCTTTTTTATGAAATGAGAAATTATCTCTTAAGTTCTACATAGTTTGATTGTCTAGAAAAGGTTAACTTCACTGTTTTAAAGTATGTGAGCAAAAGGAGAAAAGAGAAAAGCATCTCAGATAATAAGAATAAGAATAATAAAAAATTGCATACATTTCTACTTGATCCTTTGCTGTGGGAGATAAATCAGTCTCAGGAGACAAAGAGCCTTCTAATTTTTTGTGAATCTTCTCCTCTGTTTTGGAAGAAAATTCCAAATGCTTAATGGAAAAATTCAAAAAGCCAGTGTATTTTATTACAGTATTTAACAAAAAGCATCAGGATGTATACCTGTAATAGCAGTAAATTTCCATAAAACACCGTAAATAATAGAACAGTTTGTGTAGTATGATTTCGATACATAAAGAAATTACAAATCATCACCCAAGAGCAAGTTTTCCACATTTGTGTTGTTAAGCCCTACAAATTTCACCAAAAGAGCCTGGCTAGCAGCTACATGCAATTCCATGGTTAGCAATGCCCCCACTAGGAGACTTTCTATCAAATTTGTAGCTCTTTCATATTCAAATCTTTACCTCCTTTCTACATTGCTAGATATAGTAAAGAGATTTTTAAAAATGAACTATTTAACTAAAGAAATGGTTGTGTCAAAAGAAAGTACCTGTGCAGTAGCTGCTGTGCTTTGGGTGGATGTAAATGCCTATTTCCTGTGTGAGAGATGGCTCTAAATATTTCTAATCTGCTGTACTAAAATCGGTAAAATACCAAAAAAATGCAGTCAGATACACACTAGTTTTACCTTTTTTTAAAAAATAAATGGTCAGCATCATTTTGGCTCAGCAAGAAAGTGTCACAGCATAGCACTATGTAATACTAAGAGCTGACAAATAATTACTGTTTAAAAAACAAACAGAGAAAGGGAATCAAAACAGCTAAAATCATGCTTTAAGCAGATAAATACTTATCCTTTATTTATTGCTATTTATACTATACCATAAACATATTCATTTTACTGTAAGCGTCAAAGGCTGTTGCTATGTGCCTGAACAAACATTTATGTGCGATCAACTTTCACTGGAGACACCACAATTTATCTTCTGCTCCAGGTCCCAAGCTTGAGAATAGAAGTTTCCCCATTATCATTCCCCTAAAGCCTAGAAATTTTAAGCCTCTGGCACGACTACTTGGATGCTTCTCACAGGAATAGGAATATATAACAATTTTGAGGCCAATCTATTCTTTGCACGTATCAGCATACTAAAGCAACAGAAACAAGCCTACTTTATTTTGACTTCTTTTGGGGATGCTGAATATGGAATATTTACTAAAAAAGCATGCACAGCTGGATATGAACAGTTATACGTTTTCTTGAGGAAAACTCCATTTGTGAATGGCTATTTCCTAGGTAAATAAAGCGTACCAATACAGAATTTCCCAACTATGTCAAGGAAATTATTCAAACGTATTTTAAAATTGCATGGCCTGTATTAAAAGTTACTGAATTAACAGCCTGCCTCCTCACCCCCACGACTCAGAATGTTACAGTTGATAAACACAATATATGGCCTCAAAAGTTTTAAGATTTATTCCTCACCTTGCTTACTCTGAAGGTCTTTCAGTCTGGAGCAAAGCTCCTCCACTAATGTTTCAATCCCAGAGCTCTGCACAACAACAAAACAGGGGTGCAGGGGGGAGGAGAAGGATAAAAAAGAAAAAAGAAAACAAAACTTACTAAAAAAGAATTCATTTTATAGAAAGACATCAATACAGTACCTTGGCAGACAGATATTTTTCTTTTTGCATGGTAACTACACATTAAAAAGCAATAAAAATTATTACTAGGTATAAATCCATTCCTATAAATACATTAATTAGAGGTCAAAATGAATCCACAGAACACATAGATACATTCACACAGAGGTTTCAAACCCCACATCACCAGCATTATTGCGTATCCAAGGTTTTGCAAACTACACGCTGTCACATTGACTGCATTATATGACTTTGGATTTAGCCAAGTCTCAGGATAAAAGTTCAAGAAGCAACTGATCACTAAGATGCATTTTAAAAAGCGAAGCCTGACCCTTCTGGTTGCACAATTTATAGCAGTGAGAAAGGGTAGAAGGATACAGAAAGTCAGGAGTGAAGGTGAAAAGGAGAACAGTATGAAGACACATACGTACAGGTGGTAGAGAGGCAGGAAAGGCTTCCACAGGATCTTCATGCAAAACTCATCCCATAAGTTTTGCCAGTTTACAACACCCAGGTTTTTTTTCTTTTAAGACATTGCGTGGTTTGCTCAGAAGAGCAGAGTAAAAAATAAACAGCTTATTCATCTTCCCTGTAAGCTTTTATTTCCCTTCTTTACTCCTCCACATGAACCTTCCATACACTGGAGCTTCCTTTTAAATCCCATTTCAGTGGTATTCTCACACGCTTCTGCTTTTATTACTATCTGCCTAGACTTGCAAGCAGTTCTAGATAAAGCAACAGCACCAGAACAGTAAAATAGTGAAAAGTAAACACACACATAAAATGATAAAACATACTACCAACTGCCCATAGGAAAAAACCCTGTGCTGCTCTAACAGAATAAAAGCTGAATTCCAGGCACCAAAATACTCAATATCAACCTACAGCCTGAAACAACCATTCCTTTTGGAAGGAGAACTGGGCGAGGTAGGTACTGTGTAGGTATTCACATTCTTGGTATTTAGATGCTCATGGATCATGTTTGAAGATTATACTTTGCACCTTCCATATCTGCAAACACAGGCTGCAATCGCAGCTACACACAGCAACCCAAAACAAGTGAGAAGGGTGCAAGAAGTCCCCTGCACGTTCCCATACAGCTGGGAATGGTGAGGAGGGGAACTGTGCACCTTCTTGTGTCCTGTGCACTGCTCCCTCAGGAACAACTCCAGCATCTTGTCTCCATCATACCCAGTGATTCGGAGACTTACACAAACCTCCTACAAACTATCTCTCCTTCTGAATTTGACATGATCTTGTGTGCACGTAGTCATGGAATATGCAATCTGTCCAAAGGTAATGCAGATCAAATATCAAGTTACAGAAATGCATTAAAACGGAGTTTGATTTGCTGTGTCACTGTGGTTGTATCAACTTTTCACTTTCCAAGATCTAAGAGTTTTTCCTCTCTTCTCATTACTGACTAGAAATTGCAGAGAAACATGAATATATGTTGCTAAAGCACAAGAAAATATTATGGAAAAGTGAATACTAATTTATACAGTGAGATTAGCTTGTTTAATTCTCTTTCAGAAACACACACTTGAATAATCATATACTGTAACAATGACTTATATGCTAACTTCTGAATTTTAATTATTTGCAGTCAAGTGAGAAAGCAATTTTCTACTCCTAACTGCATTGCTGCACTGAAGTGCTAAATATAAACGTTTATGCCACATACTTAACTGAGGATGACTTAGCAATATTAAACTCCAGAAGGCATTTTCTATATTAGTACATTTACCAACATAAATTAAATTGTTTAGAAAGAAGTAAGCAGCACAGTAATATGGACAAACCTATGTAGCTGTAAGAAATGTCACTTCATGCCTATACCGCTCCTGACTCCCCCTTCCTCCTCCCAAAAGGGCAACAGAGGAGGAGCTGCCCTTGTTTTCGCTTAGCTCCTCAAACTGTTTAATCCAATGGACACCTGTAACAAATACTCCAAATCTAAGGAATACAGATTCACTTCCTTAACTTAATTATAACAGCATGTCAAAAAAAATCCCCCAACCGGCAACAATATGCTCACCATTACACCGAAGAAGTGAAAACTTTTGGACTCAAATGCTTCATTTCCTCGCGTACCATGAAACTAATACGCCAGTCAGCTGACAGGCTGCACGCTGTCCGGCACGGCACGCTGATGGAGCCAGCGCTGGCTTGAAAATAAAAGGGTGGGGGGGAAGCCACTGTGCAGAACTCCAAAGCTCCAGAGACCACTTGCTCCATCTCTTACTGCAGTATACACACGCAAGCTGCACACTTAATGTAACTAATGCCCCAGCAATTATCTGATACATGACAGTGCTGTTCTCTAAATATGAGATTTAGTTACTCTATTTCTTCATTCTTTAAGCTAATGCACTGTAGTTGCAGCAACCTCACTGTCAGAAAGCAAGACAACATTCCAGGCATTGCCTTGGTTCAATAGGACACAGTTAACAACACTGGATGATCGGCCTGAAGAGCTTTATGCTCAAACTTAAAGACAGTCCCCAAATAGTACAAATACAGGGGTACCTTAAAAACGTTTTTCAACATAGAAGTCTTAGTGCCTAGTTATGACTGCTTCTGTAATTGCAACATGAAAGGCTTAAATCTCGTGATGATCTATAAAATTATTTAAACTACTGATCCAGATTTCTAATCATTTTCTCTCACGGGGCAGCACATCTTTTTTTTAGTTCATATTTTTCATTTTGCATAACAGAACTTCCTCCACACCACACACATTTTATTCTGACCTACTGTTTCCAACATATTTCTATTTCTTTCCCCTGCTTTAACTTACATCCACAGTTCCATCAAAAGTTGTTCTTTTTGGCTTTTCATCAGCTGGCTGAAGCAAGGGAAGGATTACATAAAGGAGAGGTGTTATGTTACTGGCATAGGAGTGACCGTGCTAACAGATAAAATAAGCTCCTGAACTCATCCAGCGTGAACAAGAGCAGCCAATCTGACTGCTGCAGCTATAGGACTCCAATAGCCAGCCTCTTGCTCACTGACCAGCATGACTATTCAGGGCCAAATTAATGCAGTTCTGCATAATGAGGAATGAGGGCAATTGAAAAAACCAACAAAAGTCACACTTGTTAAAATATATGTACATTAAATATATATACGTATGGGCAAATATGCATATATGTGTATATTTACGTAAAAATGTTTTCTCTGAAGGTTTTTGTGGTTCTTTGGTTTGTGGTTTTGTGGGGTTTTTTGTTTTGTTTTGGGTGTTTTGGTCGTTTTGGTTTGGTTTTTTACATACACACATGTATATATTTGTAATGTCAAATCTTAAACCAAAGACCTTTTTAACATGCTCTAATTTGGAAGCAGAGCAGTCAGAGATGACAAGTGGTAACTCATTAGCTTAAAGCAACCCGACTGCTTTTGTACATACCAGTCACACCCTGTAGAGCTGGAGAAAATGTTCCCGGAAGATACTAAATCTATAAATTTAGTTACTTCTGACATATTTTTATAAACTTAAAATAATCAGTTTAATTAATTGTGAACCATGAAAACAAGACAATATTTTACGTACACCAAATCCAAATCCACTGAAAACTGCTGCCTGTGTTAACAGTGGGCACTGGCTTCTATGTTCTGAGGGTTTTTAGTAGGAAGCTGTGAAACATCAGCTCCTCCCAGACTCTTAGCGAATCACCTTAATTCTTCCTGACATACATCTCTGCTAATAGGTTACTGCTTAATGTTGCAAACCAGCACCGCACAGTTAACGCCCAGGAGATTTAACAAGTTTTTCCTGAATTTGCTCACAAATGTTCATGCAGCACTATTATTTCACATAGTTATTCTATGGAACTGATGATAGCATTAGTCAGCAAAAATTTTCATTCTCACTGAGCTTTCACCCCTTCCCGTCACCCAGTAACGATGTCAGGTTATGGCTCTTGTACTTCCATCCAAAAAATGCCATGCAAATGAATACTTTGTTCTGCAGAGCTTCACACATGTAATAGCCAGAAATTCTGGATTAAAAAGGGAAAACAAAGTTGTGATGGCCAGTATTTAGAATGAGCTTTCCACATCTGACATACCAGAAATAGGTATACACAAACTGAAAAATTCCATCAGATTATTCAACTCAAATGGAAGCTTTGGGGTTTTTTTGTGGTTTTGGTTCAGTTTTGGTTTGGGGGGGGAGTTCTTTGGTTTTTTTGCTTCTAGCCTAACTTAAGAGTTTTCCTCCTGAAGCTCTGGACTGTGTATGGCGAAGATTTACTAAATATGACTTTTTGCTTCAGCCCTGTAAGGTACAAGAAAAGGTCCTTGCTCCTCTTCAAGATTTTGAGAAGACAAGATAATTCCACTTACTTTTACTTTAAAAATGAAAACAATCACTTGTTTGCTTTTAATTTTTTGAGAACTTTGTATCTTACGCTTTTAAAACAAATCCTCATCTCATTTCCCCAGCCATGCAGAATTATACAGGTTGGGAAGATCCTCTGGAGATCATCTAGTCCAAACCCCAGCTGAGGCAGGAGCAGCTAGAGCAGAATACAGATGCTCCTTTCACAGAACACAAGTTCAAACAACCTAGAAATTGAAGTCAATCAATATTCACAGTTTCAAATAATTCTTTTATCAGCTCCCAGGACTCTGCAGACAGGGATGGTCCTCAGACTGCAGTGTACCAGCTCTGTTTGCTTGGCGTGCAGCCTGTCACCAAGAGCGGGATTAGGTGGCTGGTCTATAGGAATCAGCTGTTAAGCCACGTGAACTGAATGAGGCACAAAATGTGATTCACTGCAACCACACATCTATTTCTAAATTTTGTAGGATGATGAGAGCTAGATAGAAGTCTAGGTTTTCATTTTCTAACACTCTGATGCAGTATAATTCATCTGGTTACAAGTACTCTCAGAAGAGGTACTCAAGAGAGAGAAATACCAAAAAAGGACTAAATTAAAAAGGAAAAAAAATCCCTAAACCCAAGATCATCACTAAATGAATAAGTCAATCAATCCTCCAAAACAGCAGCCTCCCTAGGGTGTTCAGTCCAGGTGGAGTACAAAGGAATAAAATAAGGTTCCAGTTTGCATTACAGGATTTTCCTCCAGTATAATAAGGTGCATGACACTAAGAAACATTCAATGTATGTATTTGTACACCATCTTTTTGACCCTTCAGTAGTAAAACCAGAATTAAATCCTCATCTTTGCACTTGAATATATAATGATTTATAACAAAGACATCAGATCAGTCAGAAAAAAGATATCTATTTATTAACTTCTCTATTTATTAACTTCTCATCAATCAATACTTGAACCAAATAATCTTCAATAGATGTGTAACCTTAGAATATTGATTTCCAAGCAGACAAACTGACTTAATATCACAAAATCCAATCTCAAGCAATACAAGAGCAATAGCTCTCCAACAAGGAGATAAAAGATACATTCCTGAAACTTAGTTCTGTCTTCTGTACTAAAACAGCACTAGGAAAGGTAAATCAGGCTCAGATTTCAGAGCTGTAATTCACTACTTCGCACTGCACATTCTGAGAGAAAGAGAGATGACAGCACATTATTTACTAATTCCCGATAAAAGAGGTCAACTACCAGGTCAAACTAACTTAAAATGAACATGCTATCCCCAAATGTAGGTTACTAGAGCAGTTAATCAGACTTCTGTTACTTAAAACTTAGTTCTTCTAACTCTCTCCAGTAGCAGACTACATTGAGATAAAAGTTATGCCCCCAAGAAAGGATAATTCCTCTCTGGAAACTATTCTTGATTATTATTCATTGCTGATAAACAAACATGCTGACTTCAAAGCCAGAAAAGACTTCTTATCCTTGTAAGCAGTGCTGCTGTGAGATTTCACTTAATCACAGTACTTCAGCTTGCGGATGCTGAAGTGTCTTATCTGTATTATCAATGAAATGGGATAAATTTTTAAAACTGTGTTCCTACCAATTACACAAAAGTTATTTTCTGCATCAAGTGAAATGTGGAAGGGACACTTGAAATTTCCTCAGTAGGTACTCTGCCATAATCATCCAAGTCTGCCTGCACATGATAAGAATTCATGACACGCCCCACCCTGGTTCTTGGGTGAAAATTATTTTTGTGTATTAAGGAAAAATTATAATCTGGTAACACTGTTCTGTGACAAAACACAAGTCATTATTCAGGAGAGCTCTGTAGCCCACACCTCTGGCATCTTCAAGGCCATGGTTGCATATCTGAAAGATTGTGCTGTCTTCTCCCTCCAAGATGTGCATGTGTGAACTTTCTGTCCCAGACTTAGCAGAGGAGCTGCTAGCGAGAGAACTGCCTTGACCCATTTTGTTCTTATTATCACCGGGAGCATATGCAAGGTGAACTAACTTTCAAACATACCGAACTCCTACTTTCAGCCTCCAAGACAAAATTATCTGTATAATAGGAGAAATACAAGAAAAAAAGAACGTAAGAATGCAAGAAAAACAAGAGAAGTATGTGCTTTTGCTGGCTTGATGTAAACTGAGAAAAAGATGCTCAAAAAAGGTTATGAATGAATTTCTGTGTAGACTAGGCTGCCACAAAGAACTTCTCCAGTTTTAGATATCCTTTTTCTGTATCAAGAAAACTTATAAAAAAATTGGAATAATTAAAACTTTTGTCAACTTCCATTGAAGTTACTATTACACTCGGGTTAGCGGCTTCACTAACCGGACAAATAAAATATGTGGTACTGAGATTATCTATTGAAATGACAATGTCATAAGGAAAAAGGAATTGATTTGTTGTAATTATTTTACTCTCTGATGGTTACCTTGGCAAGACAAATCCACTTCAACTTTCTAAATGGTATCTGAAGTTATAAAACACAGGCTAATATTGTTTGCCAAATTTAATATCACGTAGCTTACCTAGTATATGAATGGAGAAAGAAGGAAACTTTTGAAGCCAATGAATTTGATAATACAGAGCCAATACAAATTCTCTTAAACCAATACAAATTAAATTATTCTATTATTCACAGAAAAACAAAGACTGTTTGGAAATAATAAAACTCCACGGTGCCTTCTTGCAGAAGAAGCGGAGTGAGAGCAGTCCTAGCTCCATTTTGTTTTTCAAAACAGACATCTTGTCTAAAATTCTTCTTAGCTCCTGATTAAGTTTGAAATCCTTTCCTAAACAATGCTGTGTGTCCTAGAGAGACATGTAACAAATGCTCCATATAATAAAATACATGTTCCAATAATAAAAGCCCCAAATAGCAGCATGTCCACACCTGACTGCATTTCAAAGAAATTACTGTTACAAAATTTCACCGATCATGTTTCAGTGTCAACTCCAAGCAGTAACCACTTAGAACTGTGGGATGGAAGGTGCTGTTTGCCTTTGCCAAATATATCAGAGCAGTACTCCTTCAAAAGTCATTATTTTATTATTACTCAAACCGAGACTAATTCTTTAACACGATGTACACTGTTTCATCTGGTATTTAGTAGATTCTGAGAGCCTGGTTAGTTCAAAAATGGAGCCCATTGCCTGAACCCCATCAGGACATGCCTGGAGAGCTCAGATCAGACCCCAGCACAGTGTCTCAGCATGGGCTGTGAACAGCAGAGGTGAAGTGGCCGCCTATAGGCGGAGAAGGAAAGAGTCTGGGAGGTCTGGTTTCACTGCTGCAGAAAGATACGTATGAAGTGGTCTCTTTTGCTCATTCTTAAAAATGTCCTGATACAGTTCGGCAGAACAGAGATACATGGATGGCGTTAACTGAAACTCTAGCACCATCTCGGGGTGGAATTTCACGAGTAACATCACGAGTGTGCAGTGAATGAGCTGTGTCATACAGGAACTGCAATAACGCAGCTGAAAACCTGCTTCCTCTCATGAGCAGTGCAACCTTCAGCAAAAAAATAGTCAGCGAAAAGGTAGTTAAGCTTGGATTTATTACCAACAGACAGGCAACATAAGTAACTTCAAAATTATTAGTAGGAAATAAACCTACTGAAAAGTCTTACATGTATCAGTCTCAGCAAGTAACCTCTAATTCCAGTCTTGCTCAGACAGAATCCACCTTACAAAAACACAGCACAGGAGCATTTCTAAACTCTTGCTTTTTTAATTAAAAACTTTTGAGTTTCAAAGATGCTGTTTTCTGTCTTGTTACTGACAGCGTCATTATTCAAATCCAAAATAGTTTATGGACTTTCAGAATTAGGAAGCTTTAATCCCCCATCCATCTCAGAAACTATACATGAATACACTGACCTTTCTTAGCTTTACTTGTACCAGACAGGAATTAAAAAAACACCACTAAACAACAACAAAAACACTAACCAAAAAAAGTCACTGAATGCTGACAGAAACAGTTGTTCTTATTTAAAATTCGAGGCAGTAATTTCAGGACAAAATTAATTATTTTTCTCAAAGGACCTTTACATAATACTCCTCATAGTCCTCAATAGCTGGGGTTTTTTACCCAACATTTTATGAGAACAGATACCCTTCCTTTGCCCACAAACCAAGATTTCAAAA
>NW_010202690.1:0-36097 GCF_000695765.1 Mesitornis unicolor | reverse complement strand
TCAGCAGGATTAGAATTAATAAAGAGTCTCTACTCAAGTTCAATATTACCAAGCTTTTTAAAATGTGGACAATTCTTTGGCATGTCTCTGAACTGCTATTTGTACTCCACTCAAGTGTTTTGGGAAAAAGTAAACTTTGAACTGCAGTAAGAATAGCAACTGATTACTACAGAAAAGTACCGGTCTTAAAAGTTCTTCTCACCATCACTCTGTCTTCAGTCTCGGGGAAATTGCAATGTACTTATATTTTCTCTGTTTCTGACTGTATCAAGAGCATCTGCAGCCAAGGATTCATATGAGCATAGACACCTGAGACACCAAAATGCTTGCCACATTAGACCATACACTCTCCTTAGACCATACACACGTAAACAGCTGGCATTCTTACGTACACCAGGTAGTATCTGTCAGAATCAGGCCTCCTCTCACAACAGCACTTGGTCCGTCCACAACACGCTTTGCCCTTCAAGACACAGTGATGTAAGAGTGGCCAAAAGACTGCAGCTTCCCTGCCTGGTCACACTCCCTAATTTAGGAAACGTTTTAGAAATAAACACCAAACTGTAGGCTTTTGAAAGTCAAATGTTTGTTTTCTGCACCATAAACTAGAACTAGAAACTGGGATTTCTGTCTTAGACTAGTGTTTTACAGCATTACTCTTTTTAAAAAGAAACAAATAACTGAATTTGAAACAAAACTAAGTTATCAAATAAAGTACTCCCTAAGAATGAATACTATGTAAATGAAAATCCACAAGAGAGATTTCAAAACATTTATTTCAACTATCAGAGTGACAAAACAGTGTTTACTGCTATCAAGTTAATTTTCATCTAATCTATTTTATGACTTCCTCTCCTCATCAAACATCTTTTTGGAGTGATCACCCAATTTTAGGGCCTTTGATTACTAGTAGGTGGGAGGAGGCAGACTGCAATTTCTCAACGCATTACTGGTTTAAGTAATTAAATATAAACATTGAAATTATGGTACCTGGATCTCTGTTTTTTTCCTATGAGAGTTAGAAAAGTTATTATTAACCCTCAGTACCCTTTCATCTCCTGCACATTTTCCCCACTAAAACAGGTCAGGCTGCAGAATCCCAAAGTCTTCACTTAACTGTCTCCCTATTTTGTCTTTGCATGTGTGCGTACACAATGTGTGTATATACACACTGTCTACAGACACACACACACACACACACACACACACACACACACACACACAGGGTAAATATTCTGACCATTTCACTTAAATACAATTTTATTTAAATATACTTAAGTTTAAATACACTGAGACTTCTTTCAACTACTCCCAATAATGGAGCTACCTCAACCTTGCTTGCTTTGCTCCACTTCTAAGGTTGAAAGAAGAGGTCAGGCTGGAAGAGCTGGTGTTCCTCCGCCATGTGAGGGTATTCATATTTCTGTATCCGCCTACTTTGAAAAAAGGGTCATAGAATAATAGCAAATCTATAAGCAAGCTCCAGAACTGCCATGTGGACTACTGCCAGACCCCTACAAAAAAGTATTTGTCTGTTTCTCAACAATTTGTATAAGCGCTCCTCACTTACACACCACTAACTGTCCATTTTGGCTACAGTTAACAGGGCTTTTTATCTTTTTGTAGAGATGAAATCACGAACATTGCATAGAACAGCTTGAATGCCTCAGCAGAAAAAGCATTTTAACACTATGTTTCACAGTTCAAAAACTACTGATTATTCCATCAGATTAGTACAGAAACAAGCCAACAAAGGAAAGCTGATCGAAAGCAGAAAGAAAAGATGCCTTACAAGTTACTTTAAAAAATCACTACTGTCAAAGCAGGATCACCCTTGCCTCCAACTCCAGGGTAAAAAAATAAAAAACGGGAGAAAAAAAAATTAAAAAAAATCTGTATTTCTCTCTTATGCAATACACGTTACACTACCTGCATAACGGCTTTAAATAACGTTTTTTTAAAAGGCTTGAACGTTCTACCCTGTGTTTGAAAATACAAGAAATGACCTACAATTTTGATAAAGGACAACAAATATGCAAGCTTAATTGTCTGAGCATGCAACAGAAGTCAAACTAGCCCTGAAATAACACAAGTCTACAACACAGGTCGTAGATTATAGGTTAACACTGAACAATAAAAATTGGACAAGGTGGCAGGAGTCAAAGGAGGAAGTTACTTGTTCAGCCTTTCAGATTACACATCTTTTTATTCTTTCAAACTTCTAGTTGAAGGGTTTCTTCACCTCTTCTATCTTAGACTATGCAAACTTTCAATCAGAGGCAGACCAGGGATTACTAATAAATTTACCTCATTGCTTTTTCTTTTGGACTAGATTTTTCTATATAATATAAAAATAGCTCTAAGCAATGTTCCTTGACCTTCAGCTATGTGAAGATGTATCAAGAGAGTCATTTCTAAAGCTAAAAATCGACCATCAGTATTCCTGTGGTCTGCATGTGAAACTACTTTTTGTTGGTCATTAAATGAGTACACAAAGATAGGCATATTCTCAAGAAAAACATCACTTCTTGCAACTATTTCTTCACATTTGCTTCATATGTAAATTAACTTTTACAGTAGTCAGAGTGCTGACCTCAACATTCAGTAACCATGAGAGCAGAGCAACTTACCAGGAAAATTATATTTTGCATCACTTTGTTAGGATAATAAGTAATGGGAAAACGGGAGTTCAGAAATCTCCTAATTAGTCAATTAGCACTTTAGTAACTGAACAAATGCTCAAGCAGCTCCACAAACAGTAAACCAGTGTCTGACGGTAATACTGCTGAAGGTGGCAGTGGGAATAACTACTCAAATCAACCCCACTTCCTTCATTTTTCTTGGCCCCATACCTTCCTCCTTCCTGCTGGCACAAGTGTCTGTGCTACAAATCTGACCAGGAAACCTCTCGGGGTTAACATTTCCTCCACCCCAACCAGGTTAATCTCAGGAAACTGAATCACTTTCCCAATCCAGTTCTCCACACAACCACACAAATGCTTGCACAAGCACAAACTGGGGTTAAGAAACTGTCAGGAGCAATAACGCAACCAGGCTGCATAGGTGGGGTAGAGTTTCTTCTTACAGGAGTGACTGATTAGAGTATTTCTAGTTCTGTAAACTAAAAGACAGACTTTCTCATTTCTTCTGTCTGAAAAATCTCCCTGGAGAACTCCCATTGATCTGTGCTACAGATTATTTTTTTCTTTTTAAATATTTCCCTCAACAGCTTCTCCCTTTCTCCACATTTCCATCGAGCTACATGGTATCTGTTGCCTCTGGTATTCAACCTGTTGCCTTCACCTCTCCTCACCTTCTCCAGTCAGTGCACTTCAAAACCAATTCCACTCAGCGAGGTAATCTGGAAAGTGAACATCTGCTACTATACACTGCATTTTATTTAGCAATTCTGGATTACACACACAGCACACGTAAAAGCAAGACGGCTTTCTGCCCAAATATTCCACTCCCTGCTCCTCGCACACAAGACAAACTAAATTTAGAATTTTAAGAAATACCTTTACGCAAAGCTTTGTGGTAATTTCAACACAAACTGGTTCTCTGCAACTGTCCCCAAGAAGAATAGGTGAAGGCTTACAGAAAGGAAAGCACGACATTACATAGTACAGAATCTTTTGTGAAATCCTGCTGCCATACACAGATTTCATAATGTCCTCTCAGAGAACTCTTGGGGAATTTGTGTTTTAAGAAGCCACAAATTTAAAGATAAGCATCACAATCTAGATATATCAGACATAAAGAAGGGCATAAAGTATTAAGAATTTATTAAATAGTCCAAACTTACTTCATCAGAAGCAGAGCGAAGACACTGGACAGCAGCCTGTTTTTTCATTTCCTCTAGTGTTAGATCAGAGCACTTCTTCTTACTCTTTCCACATTTCTTGTAAGCTCCCTTTTCCCAACCCAGGAAGATGTCATTCTCCTAAAATTAAAATAAAGAAATTACATTATTTAAAATACAGTAATAGCTCAGTACTGTAACAGAACAGGATAACAAATAACACGCTGTTCAAAATAAAAGCAACCTCATGACATCTACTAAAAATTACTTTTTACCAAATTAAAGATTAATTTGATTACAGAAAACTCTTCAGAAGAGCACAGTACATAGAGGCTACTCACACTTGACTGCAATATTTTCCAATTGCAAAGCATATCCATACAGATCATTTCATGGCCAACTTACAGTTGAACGTAGTACTGTAACTTACACAAAACATGTTTGAGAGATTTACTGACCTCTGAAATAATAAGGATGAAAAGCAAGTAGTTCAGAATACAAGCAAAGAGAAGAAAATGCAATGTTAGATCCCAAAGCTTTCAACTCAGTCTCCCAGTGAACATCGTTATGGCCAGAGAATCATGCCTATCTTAAAGTGAACCTGAACTGTTTTCAGAAGAAAATTAGACACTGGGGGAAGGGAGGGAGGGTAGGGAGCGGGTTCCCATGCATGTAAGAACATTTAATTAAGAACAATAAAATCAAAGAAGAATGCTATTGTATTATACGTAATCATCTGAAGAGATGTAGCATCTGTTTCATACAGCTTTTCAGAATTTACAAAATATATTATCAGTCTTGCTTATCTTTGCTGTCCGTCCACACATACAGACATTATTTCCCATGTTCACCTCAGAAAAGAACTATTTTGGCTACCAGGAAAAATAATCTTTACCATCTTTTAATGTATGCTGGTCTAAATCACCTTCTTCAGAGAGATCCACAAACACCTCATGCTTTTCAGCACACCTGTTTCAACCTTTTCTATTCTGTTCCTGCTTCTGATGAAATACAGGCTAAGGCCTACCCGTGGCTTCAAAATGAAGTAATAAGTTGACAGTGAAACTACTTGTCTCTGTGCAATTAAAGAGTAAGATGAGGGGAAAAAGGGTGGAGAGGGACCAGTCACCTTCAGAAGCAGCCATAAAAGTGTCTGTTTACATTTTACTCTTTCCAGAAGGACTGAGCAATTTATTGAAATTATTTCTTAAAGTCTTATTTGATCACCAAAACTGGAGAAATGGATTTAATTCTGAAAGAACTAAAAATCTACCGTCACTCTGTTCTTCCTTATACTTGTGCAAGATGCCAGTGGTTCATTTAAAACAAGACATTTGAACGGGCTACTGTTCTGTTACTAGAAAAACAGAACGAAATAATAGAAAAAAACCACTTAGAAAATAGGTTCAAAGGACAGTGTGCATCTACACTCTATTGTTTTTACTACATTTATAAGTCTATTCCAAAATTGTAGTTTATATATTTCTTTACACACAATAAGGCTCTAGAGCCCTCTTAACTTTTCCCAATATTCACGTGCAAGTATACAAACCGATGAGACCCACCCACCTCCGCCAGCTTCCAAAGCATGTCCTGGACACAATTATGAATGAAAAAATACACACCCACTTGCAATAAGATACACAAAATGAAAATCCAAGTGCACTGGCAAACCTGCACTGGGTTAACTTCACTTATCCTGCTTTTAGGTGGGAAGTTGATTAAGGAAACAGCTACACTAGAACGTTATCAAAATGCTGTTTATTAAAGTACTTGGTTTTATCTATGCCAACAAAGCTTCACTTTGCACTCGTCCAGTAAAGCTAACCTCTGCAAGAGTACTTTTACCAGCCATATATGCTAGCAGTCAGCAGAGCAGTAAGGACCTTCGTCCTTACAGACATTTATCAAGCATTTCATTCAGTTCTCCACACACATAATTTGAAGGATACCTGACACTTGTCTACTAGCTTTGGCACTTCTCAATTTTTGAAAATTTAATCCTCGCAACGAATGCCTGATTTTTTAAATGGGGGAAGGGAGGCTAAATGGAATTTTCTCTCAGGCACCCACCAGAAGCTGCGGGGATCGTGGTCTCGTCCCTCCGCACGCTGTCTGTGCGCTCTGGGAACCACACGGCTCATTTGTAGGATGCAGCAACTGAGGACAGAGCTTCAGTAAAATCCTCTCCTCCTTTCTACCTCTTCAGACAACACGCAGAAAATTTGTTCCTGAACATACGGTATTCAGTGACACCTGGCTGCCAGTGCTACACCTGCAATTGTGTTTCATACAAAAAAAACTGTTGAAAACTTGAGGGTTTGATTTTTATTTTTTTCCCCCTGGACAAACTCACTAATTTCAGTACAACACCTAAGAAATAAGAAAATGTCATACAGCCTAGAGACTGACTTTGTAGAACTTGAGGTGTTACACACAAACCAAGCAGAATTCTGTTTTTATGATGACTGATCTGATTTTTTTTTAAAAAAAGAAAAGACAATCTGATCGTTTGAAGTGGTTTAAATTAATCTTTTTTCCCCACTTTTGTTTTTGTTTGTCTCCAGTGGTCACAAGCCCATTGGTAGGTTTACCCCTTAGACTGGAAAATATTAAGTCCATGACAAACAGGAAAGAAAGCAGTTCAACAAAACATTCGGTATGCACGAAGGCAAGTAAACCAGTTACTTCACATGGAAAGAATCACTAAAGACTTCTGTTCTCTTCAGCTACTAGATGCCTTCATTTACCTTTGTTTCATAACCGAATTAGAGATCATATAATGCTCCTTCTAATGTAAGGGCTCTACCATAGCTTTGAATTTTCACGATTCGGTTCAGTTGCCACTGAAGGTTTCACAAAAGCAATGCCATCCCACACTGCTCAATTTTAAAAGTGTGCACACAGAAGAAAAACTGAAATTTGGCTTACAAAATTCTAGTATTTAACAGACTACCACTACTTAAATTTTTAAAGGACAATCACCCAATATTAAATAAATATCAACAAGAAGCCAAGTCCATCTTGACGAAAACTTGAACAATTCAATTTTTAATATCTAAACTGCTAAACATCTATTCTTCAGAGTCCTACTGTTCCTGCGTACTACATAACTATTTTCATATTAGAGATTTTTAATTCTAAGGACAATGAAAGTACAAAGTTTCATGATGAGAATAACTTAACCATAATTGTAGCTGAAGTATCTATATTCTTTATGCTAATGTTGCCTTAAGAAATCTCGTATTTGGAGTGCTTAATTCAATCCTGATTTAATATACAGGTGCAAATTTTAGAAAGAGATTTCTAAACTATTTATTCTGCTCAACTACGCTAAAGCAGCAATTCCACTGTTTCACACTATCAAGAAATTAGAGAAGCAAAAGGAAATCAAGTTTGGTAGTGATTCTCCTTACTTTCATCAGTAAGAGAACAAACATGACACCTTGTGATAAGGCTGAGAACTGTTTTCAAGTTCACAGTCTATAAAAACAGAAAATCAGTGTTAAAACACACTTGGAAGAATCTTGCAAGAAATATTCACATTTCATAAAAGCTGGAGGTTCACTGATGCAGAAACTGGATGACTCAAGGTACCAGTTTCTATTCAAGTAAGTAAACCGGCTTAAATTTTGCTCTATCAGCAGCACACACAGGGAAGTAATAACCTGATCAACAAACTCCTCAAATGGAGAAATCAAATCAGCAGAAAAATATGCTTTAAAAAAAAAACACAGTTTTTTTTTCTTCTTAAAGTAACTTCAGGGAAACTGATTCCCTGAAATTCATCCTGTGTAAATGCACTACAGATTTAACAAGATACACACCAAGATGATGTACAAATATAACATATATCAAGTTTTCAGTCAATGTATTGAACTGCCATAATTATCTATGTGGTCAACATTTCTGTTTTGAAATACATACGAGAGACTTTAGGGCAAGAATCTCCCTTCTCTTAGAGCCAAAAACACTGAGTTAAAAAAAAATTCTGAATCAAGAGAATGTTGAAGAAGTGCTCTTTCCTCAGAGTTTTAATTCCAGCACAAACCAGTTGCTATTTAAGCATATTACAAGCTTGGCATTTCTTGCTCTCATAGAAGTTATTACTGCCCAGCCAAAACGTGCTGCTTCAACAGGCAAGTTTAGCAACAAGTTCATACAAAAATTAAGAAACATTCAATGTCATAATTTTTCAAATACAACGTAGTACTAAGCACAGTCTCTCTCCCTCTAAGAGTCCAACTCAAAGAATACCATTGAAATAAGTAACCCAAACACCCAGACAAGATCATCTAATGTGAAGAGAATTCCCAAAATTGTTAAGGTATGCAAGCACAGTCCTGCAAGATCGAGTAATATTTGTGAACAATTTTTCCTTCTTATAATTCTCAGTTAATGGATTAAGAGACATCTTCAAGGAAGGGGGGAAAAATTACCCAGATTTTTTAAAAGTGGCAAACATTTGCCAAAGATTCTGTAGAGCAGCTGATTGGTATTTTTGCCATGAACAGTTTGGAGCTGTCTGCTCATTGACAGCCCAGTTCCTGTCCAGTGCAGCACACGAAGATCAAGTTTTGCCTGCTTGTTCCAAACTGGGGCGTTAGTCTGAAGACTCTTCTACCAAGCTGAAGGAGAAACCTTTCTCACAAAATGGTTTTGAAGACATCCAAATGCAATTAAAACAGATCATCAACTTCCTGGTAGGTCAAAGGGAAAAACAAGAATGAATGCTCACATGGACAGAGTGAACAGTGAATGCATGTGCTGTCATTCCTTAGAAAGGAGCTCAAAACCAGGAAGAGACAGATACCCAAAACAACTACTGCACCAAGGTCAAGGACTGCACAAGACACCACAAACCCGAAAATGTTTTGACAGAAGCACAGAATTACTCCTCCTATGAGATACAATAGTCTCAACTCGAGCCAGTGGCATTATCCAAGGGCACTCACATTCTCTCTCTCCACAAACACACCCAAAATAATCCCTGAATATCAACACGCAGTTCATAAAATTTCCCTGCTGAAGTCTATCATCAGTATATTTTAAGTTAGTGATAGCTATAAAGGTTCATAGTGAATAAATGAAAAAAGACTACATAATCTGACATAACAAAAATCCAGGTAGTCCAGCAGTCCTGGTCTCTTCTGGTGACAATAGGTCTTACAGCACTGAGGTTTAACTAAATCCAATGTTTGGATAGACAGGTATGAATTATTGTGCACTGCAAGAAAGCTTTCCCAAAAATTTAGTCAAGAAACTCAAAAAATAAACTCCTGAGATATTGGGATAGGCAGGGAATGGAAGAAAATAGCCATAAATTATATCCAAAATGGAACAGGTTATCACTACCTCTAGGAGGATCTCATAATCAAGAATTGGCGAAAACTGCAACAGATCACATGTGTATTTCAACTTCCAGTTTATTTGTAAAGCAGACAGTATAAATACCTTCTGTGATCTTCCGTGAAAAAAAATACTTCCTCTAAACTGAGATTCAGGAAAATCTCTCACAGATTGCCTAGAGCCACAGGGATATACACCTTTTCATAACAGCTTTTGCAAAAATTTTAAGAGATACTGCATCTCATTATAATTAATGAGACAGGTCTAATGGGCCAGTGTTGCACAGAGATGAATTTTTGAATATAAAGCAAAGAAGCTTGTATACGAGAATAGTGGGGTCTTCAAAGTAGGGACCAGGTGTTGGGGATGTTTCAACAAAAAGCAACATCATAAGATTAGGAGAGCATAAATTTTGTCCAGCAGGACACTTGGTCCTGGGAACCATCAGGGAGGATTAACTGAAGGACTCCTAAATCAATTTCTTTGCATTCCCTAATGACCTTATCCTGGAGAAGAAGTTACAAAACTGGTAAGAGGCCAACCATCCAGCCCAAAGAGGTGCCAAATCTTGGGCTGCTGTCTAAAGAGAATGAAGTCAGCAAAAACTCTGAAAACTGAGGTAAAGGTAAATGCAGCAGGAGGAGACTGCAACCATCAACTCATGGACCACTGACACAAGAAACCCACCGACCCAAAAGAAAGTGAACACTGTGCCTGGGGACTTATTAGCATGAAAAGTGAGAAACTAACAGACCAATAGAAAGTACATCAAGTAGTTCTCTACCAACTACTGTAGTCTTAGGTGGAGTTTTGCTAATCATGTATTAGGATAAATACAGTGTGGTTTTTACAGGTGGTGTGCTTGATTCATGGAAATCCCCAGAGCATCCAGCCTTGTGCAACTCTGAAATAAACAATGTCTCCTCTCTAAACAGACTTTGTGTGTTTCAGGAGTAATTTCAATTTCAGGTAACACCAGGATCAGCTCAGACACTCCTCACAGGCTGCCTCAGACTGAGACAAAGATAAGGAGATAATACCTATGCAAGACAATTCAGAAGAAAACATGAGAACAGTGACACAAGCTCTGCTTATATTCTCCAAAAGACATGAAACAAGATGTTCAGTACACAAACAGCAGAGGCAACAGAGCAGCAAAAGTCTTTTCCATGTCAAAAGCTGTGGTACCACAGAATGGAGAAGACTGACATTCTTTAATGTTAACTACTCCAAATCCAGGTAGCACCACAGAAAGAATTCATCTTAAGAATTTTGTGAAAAGCCAGAGAACCATCCAGCTGCTGCAGTCACCTCTTTCCCAGTAGCTGCAACTGGAACAATTCTACGTAGTCGGACTGTAACAGAGCAGCTGATAACACATTACACCACATCATGCCCTGCTATGACTTCAAGGTCCTTAAGGCGTTCAGGACTGATGATACCAGGCAGGGAAGAACTTTACCTATCAAAACCAATCAATCAAAGTATGAAATCCTGTAATCCAAGCTTCTGTCAATTATAAACTCTTGCTTATAATCCTACCAACTTGAAAGGGCAGTCTATGCATTGTGCACTAATCAGAAGTTACTCGAGGCTGAAACCAAGCAGAAGAAATTTGATCACACCCACTCCCAAGGGTGAGAGAACATGCAAATGGTGCATCTGTTGAAATTCTGTATTTGTTGAGCAGGCTGCCTTTAGAGTTTTCTCTAATAAAGCAAAAGCAAGAAAAGAAGAAAATTTTATCAAGGCTATAGCTACAGCTATGAAGACATCATTTTACTTGCACGCCTTACCTACATGGCAGAAAGGAAAGCCAAGAACTCAACAGAAACTGCTACTACAGAGTCCAGATCGCTGAAAGGGACATGTTGTGTGACTGGATAAGTTATTTCACAGCATTTATGGCTGCTCGCTTAGGAATAAAGTCATGTGGCAAGCACCACAGGCTCCAGTAATCACCTAAGTTCAGAGAATATGGGCAGTGCACCCCTGTGCTTGGAGATGTGTGGTGTAGGTACCATCATGCAATGGTCTACTGTACAAAGCACACTAAGGAGGCATCAAAGCTAGCCCCTTGAGAACAAATGCTTTTCTTCAGCACTAACACCTCAGCTGAAGCTGACTACCCTGAAACCTGTACAGGTTGCACAAATACAATGACTATGAGAGCCTACTGCTGAGCTCCAATCCCTGCCACTGCAATTCCTATCCCTAAATCAGAATAAAGAATAGAAATGCACAGTCCATAACTCCATGTCTACCACACATCTAACAGTCACCAAGGCAGAAATACAGAACACAGCAGTTATTTCGTAATTAACAAATCAAATGGCAACTAGAAAT
This sequence comes from Mesitornis unicolor, assembly GCF_000695765.1. Classification (NCBI taxonomy): domain Eukaryota; kingdom Metazoa; phylum Chordata; class Aves; order Mesitornithiformes; family Mesitornithidae; genus Mesitornis; species Mesitornis unicolor. Next base: position 24,600 of record NW_010202690.1, on the reverse strand, counting down.
TAATTCATAAATAAAAAAATTAAAAAGAACAAGTCCCACAGAGACACTGCACGAGTACGAACTGGAGTTGCATTGGTCAGAACTGTTACATGAGCTTTGGCTGGAAGCTCCTGTACTGACAGCATTTGCAAAGGAACCCGACTGAAACTACTTCAGCACCTGCAAAATATGTATAGGTGCAGCTCCTCCTCACAAACCCAACTGGAGGTGCTTTCACAGGACAAAGCCCATTGCGCTGGGGGAATCACAATTCTGCTCTGGGACTGAAAACAAGAGGCCCTGACCTGCTGCACACGCAGCAGTTCAGAGAGAGTATCTGGAGTTTTCCGAGGCACGTGCCTTGGCAGTAAAGTAATTTCAGTCATCTTCCACTGTTTTACTGCAGAGGAATCCACACCCCCCCAGTTTTCCTCACCAAGAGTTAATATTGCATACAAACGATTTCTATTCCAAAGTTTAAATATGACACCATGAGTTACACAGTCAGCTGGTCACTCCCGAGAAGGGAAGGAGGGAAGGAGGGAAGCACAGCTAAGTTTTGCTCTATGAACTTTTTAACTTAGTTGTCTGAGCTTTTACAAAAGTTAAACTATTTCTTATTAATAAATAACCTTTATGGACATATTGACTTGAGGATAGAGTACTGTTTCCTAAATATGATAAATTTGCTCTTTCTTCAGTTTACATGTTTACATATGAGAAGAAGAGGGGTTTTATTCCCAACCCTGCAAACATGTACACTTTTGAATACTCTAAGGACCTCAAAGTAATCACATAAAAAAGTACAGGCAAACGTCTTGGTCTGACAGTTCCCTTGCCTACCTAAATACTCTTGTCTTCATACACAAATTTTCACCACATGAATTTTAAATACTTAATTTGGGAAGTGATTACAAAACTAAGGTCAGAAAAATTTAAAATCTGTTTCTACAGAAATGCTGCACAGCTTAATACACAGTAACACAAATACAAACTGAACTGAAAATGTTTTGCATTCAAGAAATTTACTTCCACATGTTGTTGGTGAACTTTGAAACTTAATGACACATGTGCAGCAGTCACACAGCATTACTCTGGGAAGGACTTTTTACAAGGGCAGGTAGTGATAGAATGAGGGGAAATGGTTTTAAGCTGGAAGAGAGTAGATTTAGACTAGATATTAGGAGGAAATTCTTTACTCTGGGAGTAGTGAGACACTGGCACAGGTTGCCCAGGGAAGCTGTGGATGCCCCCTCCCTGGAAGTGTTCAAGGCCAGGTTGGACAGGGCTTTGGGCAACCTGGTCTGGTGGGAGGTGTCCCTACCTATGGCAGGGGTTGGACTGGATGAGCTTTAAGGTCCCTTCCAACCTGAACCATTCTGTGATTCTACGATATTTTAATGCATTAAAAAAATGGGCTTGAGTGACCCATAGTTATTTGTTAGAAAGGATAAAAGAGCAGTTGCAATTCTATAGAACCTACATTGTCATCTTTTGTTAAACAGGCATATCAGCCTGATTAATATTTAATACAAGTCTAGTGTAGTACAGAGGACCAAATCCTCATTCCTACCTCCTATCATTGGGAGTTTTCACTTCAAAACAAAACACAACAAAACACATCCTCTTCCCCCTAAAATATAAATGTCAAAACCTACATATCCACTACTAGAATATAAATCTAGACATCAGATACCTCTACTGGGTTAACATAGGATGGCAGGGAGAACAAACACCGCATGTTCTCCTGGATTTTGAAACCCAGCAGGTGCGTCACAAGTGCTGTCAGCAAAAAGTGTCCCACATCACCAGCACATGATAGCCAAATGCAAAAGAGCTGGCAATGATACCCTCATCCCAGTTCAGAGGGATAGCCCAAAGGCATTTACAGAGAGAAAACCACAGAGAAAAGACCTAAAATTTTTCATATGTGGGCTGAGGTCTCTTTTTCCAACACTCTGTTCTTCTCTTAATATAAAACAAACCCTACATTTTGAAATTTAATGGGCTAATGATGAAAAAGCAAGAATAAAAGCTATGATCAGAGTCAGAAGAATTGTAGCTATCACTCTAAAGACATTTTCTATTCCTTCCTGCAAAAGATCACCTGAATGGAACTACTTCAAATCAGTCTATAAATAACTAAATCTTCAAGAATGAAACTCTCTCTCTTAAAAACTGAGAAATCAGAATGAAAAATCTCATGTTGGTCAGACAAGAACACAGTTTGCAGTACAAAAGCTACTTAATTGTAAGAGTTGGGGAAATACTATAGAATAACAGAATTGTTTAGGTTGGAAAAGGCCTATAACATCATAGGGTCCAACCATTGTAATCTTTTAAAAAACTTTTTAGGACTTTGACTTTTGAGGGTATGAAAAAAAGTCAACTTCCAAAAATGAAAGAAGTAGATCAAAAGCAGCAGAAGACACTTGATATGGAAAGTATGCAGAACAAATGCACTTAGGCCTTCATGCCGCATGACCAAAGGCTTACAAAGCCTTTATCTTGCAGAGTGTCTGGCTGTTGGGCTTGGTTTTTGTTCTGTTTTGCTTTTAATAAAGGCTGCATCCCTTCAAAAGGCAGAACAGTCTGCAGGCGAAAAATCATGACCTTGTTATAAATTACATGTAGAAATTACAAATAGATATAAAAGAACACTGATTTTAACAGTGTACAAATAAAGAGAAATCGAATAATATTTCACACAAAACATATTTTAAGGCAATGCTTTCTGCTTCACACAAATTACACTATCTTAATGCAATATTTACTGTATCACAAACCGGTTTGAGAACACGTGTATCTACAGATATACTTTTAATTAGCATTTAAATAACAATCAGAAATCTTGAAAACCCCTACTTGGTTTAACATGAGGAAACTAAGAGCAAAGCATTCTGACTGGAAGACAATCTAGCCTGAAGTCAAAAGGCTGTCTCACAATGTTCAGATCCTCCCCAACAGCAATTCTGTGGGTCCCCAAAAGTTAAAGATTTGTCAGTAATTTCATGGGGTTTTCTCCTTAATTTATCCTTTAATCCAAAATAAGAAAAAAAGTGCTAGCAATAAAATGCTGAGCTGGTTTTGGCTCAGATAGAGTTCATTTTCTTCATGGTCACTAGTATGGGGCTATGTTTCAGATTTCTGCTGAAAACAGTGTTGGTAACACAAAGATGTTTTAGTTACTGCTGAGCAGTGCTTACACAGTCAAGGCCTTTTCTGCTTCTCACCTCACCCCACCACCAAGGAGGGTTTGGAGGGGACGCAGCTGGGACAGCTGACCAAGGGTATATCCCAGACCATGTGGTGTCATGCTCAGCATATAAATCTGGGGGAAAAAAGAAGGATGTGTGGGGACATTTGGAGTGACGGTGTTTTGTCTTCCAAAGTAACCCTTACATATAATGGAGCCCTGCTGTCCTGGAGATGGCTGAACACCTGCCTGACGATGGGAAGTAGTGAATGAATTCCCTGTTTTGCTTTCCTTGCATGTGTGGCTTTTGCTTTACCTGTTCAACTGTCTTTATTTCAACCCATGAGTTTTCTCACTGTTACTCTTCCGATTCTCTGCCTATCCAACCAAGGGGGTAAATGAGTGAGTGGCTGTGTGGGGCTTAGATGCCAAGTAGGCTTAAACCACAACACATGCAATAATGCAAATAATAATAATATTATTATTATTTATTGCAAATAATGCAAATAATGAAAGTATATATACTGCACAGAAACATTCTGTATTTCACTTACTATCACACAGTATTTAAACCCATAGCAATTTTATGAGGTTTTCCTTAACAGATCAAAAGCATCTAAAGGGTCATCTACCTCAGAACAAAATACCCAACATTTTGAACAGAGACCACCAGTAGGCCTCAAATCTTAAAAAAAAAGAAACCAAAACCAAACAAACAAAAAAAAAAACCCCTAACATGTCTAAGTAACAAATACGTTAGATAACATGGTTCAACAGATACCATAATTTTGACCATGTAGATGTCTAATTTGTGTGGAAATCAATTTGAGAATCATGTTCTCTAGCAAGTCTGTAAGCAAGAAACATCCTTGTTTCCAGACAAAAAGGGCTAATCTACCACTGAAGTCCTTTGTTGTCTTCCAGTATGACACACCTAAACTAAGTAGCCACAAAACACCCAAACTATTCCTATGAACATCCTGCTGTGTCACAGTAACCAAGGAAAATGTGCAAACCCGATTCATATTGTCTTTGTATTCTCTCTTCCATTGGTCAATGTTCAGGAAAAATCCCAAAGAGTCTCCTCCCTTCTGCCTTCTTAAACCTTCCTGCCAGCAATATCATTGCCACAAAAAAGCCCAAACATCCCCCCCAAATAAAACCCCACCAAAACAAAAACAACCAAACAAAAACAACAACAAAAAAACACCAAAAAAACAAACCAAACCAAAAAAACCAAACCCATGCACACTAAGAACAAAGGACTGCTTTAGAACTTTTACATCTTAAGCTTTTAGACTCATTTCCAAAAGTTGCAAGTATGGCTGGAATAAGAATTGTGTTACAAATGCCACTGATAATTAAGTTAGCTTAAGTAGTTGAATATTTTGTTCAAAACATTTAAAATGTGTATACATAGGAGGTGTTACAGTAATTCCTGATAGGTATGTACAACATATGTATAGCCATAGCAGCTCTGCAAAATCTTGGTACCACAGAGCGATTAACCATAAACAAGATTCCTTTCTTGAAAGCTCTCTAGTAATTTGAAACACAGCTGGGCAAAACATACCTGTTTATCAATCTTCCCAATATTTTAGCCAATATTTAGCCAGTGAATCAGAACAAAAACTGCAAACATTCCAGTAAAATTCAGTTGCTGTGCATTAGGCTCTTACTTTCACCTGTGTTTTCTGCACTGTGCCTCCCTCCACAGCTCTACACAAAATTACTTGCAAGAAGTTCCTATCAACTCTCTGAAAACTCACAACTTACTGATCTATCATTTAGTGATACTGAGTCGACATCCATGTAATGATACCCAACAGAGACCACACATTCCCTTTAACCTTTTCAAAACATCAGACAGTGCTGTATTTTGGGGAAGAAGTGATGGCTAATCACCCCCCACAGAAACAGAGTTCTAGAAGCAAAGAATCATAGAACAGCCCAGGTTGGAAGGGACCTCAAAAGATCACCTGGTTCACTCTTCTGAGGGAAACAGAGACCAGGTAAGATTATCTAGCACTCTGTCCTACTGCATCTTGAAAACCGCCAGCAATGGAGACCCTATAATGCTCCTGAGGACGTTAAGTGATTGTTCTGTTAACAAAAAAAAAAAAAAAATACTTTTTTTTCTCATATCGAGATGAAACTTCACCCAGCACAACCTGTACCCGTTGTCCCTTGTCTCCTCCATGTGGCTCCTTGTGAAGAGAGCGCCTTTGTCCTCTTTGTAGCTGTCCTCTAATCTGGGGAGAAATCACTGCAATAAACCCGCTACTGAGAACAGTTCCTTCCCTGGAAATTCTGTCATCTTTCTTAAGAATCAATGGAATTGTACGGGAGAAAAAAATCCTGAGATGCCAAAACCCAACCCTTCCATGGGAATTAATCTGAATTAAAGGAGCTCATCAACTCTTCATATTTTCCTCCTAAACTACTTCGCATTAGATGTTTAAATTGCTGCACTCTTCCCTGATTTCTGTTTGTAAACAACATTAGTATTTGTTTTTCCCCTTTGTCTTAATGTTGGAGCCATCGCCAAAATTGAATTGGAACTGCTTATATGTAAACATATGCTTTAGTGTACAGACTTTCTTGTTTCTGAATGCCTTAACTAAACCAAAATCAATTTTAAAATGTCAGGTCATACAAATAACCCGTAAGCAGTAAGCAAAATAAAAATAAATTGTAAAATAAAAGAACAAGCACATGTGTTTTAAGATTTCCACAGTTCTCCATATGACAAATTTGTATTTCCAGTCTTTAAAAACTAAGCTATTTGAGAAAGGAATTAAGTAGGTTTCACAACATATGCATCCAACCATTATTACAGAATATCATCCCAAAATGAAACTGATATTTGGACTCAAAACTTATTAAAAAGTTATTTGAAGTAGTAGTATTTGAACAAATGTGATAAAAGTCTGTTATAAACAGGATCAAATTGGAGGACGTGGAAAAGAAATTTCCAGCTTCTTCAAATCTTGCTGTCGTTCAGAAGACATCCCTTATGCTTGTACTACAGCACCTGCACAGCAGCACAGATTTTGGCTACCCTGTCAGCACAGGGTATTCTCTTTGGCTCATTAGGTTCAGGTAAGCAACTTGGAAAAAGAAGATACATTCCTTAAAGCTCCGCAACACACAAAGCACCCAGTAAAGGTACTGGCATGAGAAATAAACTGAATGAGATTTTCATAATATAGTTACCCTGCTTCTTGCAAAGCCTGATAAAAAGAAAACGAATTTTGGCACTTCAGTCATTTCAAATTATCACAGTAGTGACTTCACAGTTATGACTATGCTCTAAAATGTACCGAAAAGAAACAAGTCTTCATTTTCCCCCGAGGCTACAGGGCTATCTATAACACTCCTCAAATCCTGGTGTGGTTTCACTTGGTTTCTTTTTTCTGTCCTCACCCTATACCCTCCTTTCAAACACGTTTTGGAGCTTTATTCTGTCCCCTTCTAAAATACAGCTATTTGTGTCTGACCAAAACCTAAGTTCATTCTTAAGGTACATTCTAAAGAGTGCTTACAGTGGGGTTGTTGTTATTATTAATGAGGTTGTTCCTGGTGACTTCCACTGCTGCCAGATAAACTTGAACAAAAATAACTTTTGCATATAAAGTTTCTGCTTTGTACAATGGAAGCATGAAAGCTTTTATGCACAGTAATGGTTGCTAAGAGTTCAGATGCAGGCAGCATCTGACATGTTATTTTTATTGCTTCAGCTACATTTACATCTATTCCACCATGCACTGCCCTGCTCTTGCTGGATTTTTAAAAAGGTAAACTAGAAAACAAAGGAAGTTCTGAAGCAGTTAGGTAGCAATGCATGAAGTATAACCAAAACAGCAGCTACAGAAAAGAACTAATAATTAAGCCACCCAATAAGAGGTATTTGCTTTCTTTCTTCCTTCCCATTGTAATCACAGCCACTTTTTAAGACAAAGTCTATGATGACAGCATTCTCATCCCTTCTTGAAAACACGGGACTTTCCTGTGTCCCTGTCCTGGTGTCACTGGGATAGAATCATAGAATTCGTTTTCTATTCAGGAAAGCTGCATTTCTGCAAAGACTACAATACTTGATTTCATGGGAATGAAAACACTTTGTTTCAGTTTTTGGCCAAGACTGGTATGCAGTGATCAAGGTCTTTAGCAGTTTTCCAGTTAGCCACGTGCAGAAGCTGGGGCAGCTGACACAAGCTGGCCAACAGAATTACTCCACACCATAAATATCACACTCACTATACATCGGGGAGTTTGCTGGGGACAGCCCTCTTTCCTCACTGGCTGTCCCTGGAAGGTCTCACCCATCGTTCTGCTTCTGAGGCCTACTCACCCGTTTTTTGCATCCACTATATCAACTGAGTATAAGTTTGCATGCTTTATATTAATACTGCTATTAACACTGGCTTTTATTATTATTGTTGTTTTATTTAATCTATTGCTATTTCAACCTATGGGTCTCCCTTCCTTTTCCCAATTCTCCTTCCCCAGGTAGGGAGGAGACACAGGTTGATAAAACAACTGTCTAAACAATGACAGTCCTATATTCAGAAACTCCACTATTCTGATCTATGTTGTTAATGCAGAGAAATTAAAATAAAATATATTAATAAAAAGAAAGAAAAAAAGAGGTGAAATCAGGACTGAAAAGTATGTTCCAGGGACATACAAAATCCATAGCAATAAAGGCACAGAGAAACAGTAACAGAATTGTGCCTATCCGATACACAGCTTCACTTTTCTTCCCCTACCCTTTTTGAATTATGTATATCAACTCACTGTTCCACAATTCCTGCATGCCTTTTATCAGGATTCAGCATTAACATTCTTTTAGAAGAGATGAATAATGTATGTGCAATAATGTATTTTAAATACTTGAATACTAAAAAAAAAAAAGCATGTTTTTTTAATTCTTTACTGAAAATAGCACAAGATTAAATCCATGAGGAGAAGTGATGGGGAGCCTACAAGCTACTGTGAAGCAGGCAATTTCACGCTCAGTTTAGAAGAATTACATTAGTTTACTAATGTTCCAATATTAAATGAACTTTATAATCATGGGTATTAAAGGTCTGCATTTATGATACAGAACACTGCAGTGTTAATAATTTTGATAGCAATTGTAGCAATGTTAAAATTTTGGTTAATGTAATTGTTCACACAGCAAACTAACTACATTGATCTCACTTCACCCATCAAATTTCATTCCCACGTGGTTTATAGCCCGCTTCCACCCAGACACTGAAAGACAACCACCCCCCACCTGATCCATACCCATGTATGATACACAAAACATAACTGATACAAAAACTCACTTTCACTGGACAACATCTAAAATATGTAAATACCTGTTCCTGCAGGTCGTAGTCATAGCTATCATGCAGCAGAAGACTGAGGACATACCGAGTATAAATCATGGCATCAATGCCACACTTCTCTAGCTCTTGTCCCAGCCAGGTCTGCACTGGACCCAAAGCATGAAGCAGAGACATTTCAGAAACAGATACAGGGCCTGGATAAGAGCTTGAGGAGCTTTCAGATGGCAAACCATCCACAACAACTGTACAGATAGGGCGCATGAATCTAGGTGGCTGGCATCCTTATAACGTGAAGCATTTTCTGTAGTTGATATTCCGTCGATATCTGGAGGTGATTTTCACTCCAGTAAATAGGAGAGAGGCTTGACTTCTAGGACAATCATTTATATTTCCTGGCAGTTAGCCGTCTAGAGACGAACATCACTCTTCAGGCATGACCAGTGAATAAACTAAATCCTAATAGCAAACACATATGTAGATGTGCTTTTCTACCTTAATTTCACATTGAGGCCAGATGCAAGTCCCCAGCAGGACCTATAAAGAGGAAAAAATGATAAGTTGTGATAATATGTATCCATACATTAATAATATTAAACAATGAAAAAACCCACCCAATGTAGAAAGCAGTCATTTCTATACTGCTTAATCCACACATATGGTACACCTATTCAGTGTCACTTTGAAGAGTAACAGGAATTATGCCAAGTTTAAAGGTTACTTTTACAAAAGGTGACTTTTTAATGCAGGAAGAGAGACTCTTTCATCAAAGACTTCACAACTAATCTGTTGATTGAAATATATGTTTGACTTAGATTTATGGGAAAGTTGAGATTTTATTACTTCCACTATCAGCTGAAAAAAACCCCACTTTGATTAAAAGAAAAAATCTATGTTTGTCTGATAAAGACTGACTCTATATTTTGCATAACTAAAAGATAATATAATTCTAGTGTTTTGCAGTGACTTCTGTTTCTGGAAGTGTCTTGTTTATAAAACACTGAATTTATGAATTTCATCTGGCCAGGAGTTCCATGAATCCTAGTGCTAAATCATGGCTATTTTCAGGCTTTTTTGGGTTTTGAGTTTGGTTGGTTTTTTTGCTTCAATATTTGCCTTGCCTCAGGAAAGCAAAGCCTTTTATCATCCAAAATCTGTCCTCATAAAAATATAAACTTCTGGAAGGACTTAGAAAATTTGAGCAAAACATAATTTATCAGTGTCACAATTAACACTCAACTCTCTTTACAGAACGCATGCACCAGTCTTACCTGAGAGCTTACAATCTAAACCATATCCTAAAATAGATAAACCATCCTAAGACTTACACCACCCACAATCCCAAATCAATCTCAGTAAGTAAGGGGCAGAAGGTGCAAGCACCACACACGTAGGCATTCAGCCTGCTAACCCAGAAGAAGCCAGACCAAAAAAAGGCATTTTTGGACCATCTGACAATCAATCACATGCCAATCTGGCATTTGTGTAGGCTGCCTCTGTCCTCTCCAGCTTCTCAGTGAGAGAAAACAAAGCTCAAAATCAAAACAAAGACTAAAGCAAAATCTACTGTTTTGTTTCAACCCCATTGCAAGATTACCAACACACTCAGACAGACATCACCTAATATAACTATTTAACTTATATACCGTGTGCAGCATTTCATGCGGGCAGCATGTGTTCTGTGGCCAAACAAAACTGAAAGGTGATCTTACAGTTGATACCTACACACAACAAAAGTTTGCAGTTTTTAGGAGCTTTCTTTGCATCACCACCCAGGTACAACTGTATATTCCAGATCTTTACCAAGTTAGTTGCGAGATTATAAAAAATAAATCCATTATAATCAGTTACTACAGAGCTGACAAAACCTTGCTACCCTAAAGCCACCTTACTTCTCTGATGGCAATGCTTATTTTGAGAAAGTAGGTAACACAGGATTATTCAATCTTTGTCAGTAACATGTTTGTATTAGAGTCTCAGAGGTAAGCACAAATAACAGTAGGTAGAATCATTCTGCAAAGGATGTGGAGGTTACTGCTTCATCATGTAGTTAGAGAACAGAAAATAAAAGTCTAATACCGTGACCAAGACACTCCAAATCAAGAGCCACAAGTCTGCAGCCACACACTCTTAGGCAGTCCATCTTCTTAATTGTTGAGGAACAATATTCCACTCAAACAGCTATTTCATCCTTCTCTTCTTGGTACTCCACATCACAGCATGTGACAAACACTGTCCACAAATCAATGCCACAGTGCCAGTCAGCCTGCCGCATTTCAAAGATCTGGGAAAACCCATGCTCTTGATTTGTTTGTTTTTGTTTGGTTTTTTTTGAGACATGGAGCAGAACTACCTGAATGTTCAGGAAATCAACAACTTTTTGACAGAGTTGACAGGAAGTTCCACTGGAAAAGGGAACTATGAAAGGGTGGACAGGGAGGAAAATCAGGAGGAAAACAGTGACAAAGTAACCAAACAAGAAATTCATTTATTCTAATTCAGCAGGTCTCCCATCTAATAATAACTTTTTCTTTTACAAAGTGTACAGAGGACAGGGACAGCAAACACATGTTCCAAGTAATCTTTTGTTTGAGAAGATACTACACCAGTCAAGAGAGGCAGGATGGAGATGGCTTGGTTAAGGTGACCACATTTTTCATTGAAGGATTTGAGCATTCAATATAGCAAAGGAATGGGCTTCTGGAAATTTAGTTATTTAGACAAACGCAGCTGCATCAGTGGACAACTTCAGATGTCACCAAGACTTCTGTGAGGCCTTTGATGCAATGCCACACAACATCCTTGCTGCTAAACTGGAGAGGTAAGGATTTGATGGATGGGAGATGGAATCGGCTGGATGGCCACGTCCATCAAATCTCAATATCAAAGTGGAAACCAGTAATGAGTGGTGTCTCTCTAAGGTCCATACTGGGACCAATACTGTTTAATATCTTCATCAACAACATAGGCAGTGGGATGGAGTGCATCCTCAGCACATTCACAGGTGACACCAAGCTGTGTGGTGCAGCTGACATGATAGAGGGAAGGGATGCCATCCAGAGGAATTTGACAGGCTTGAGGAGTGGGCCCATGCAAACCTTGGGAAGTTCAAGAAGGCCAAGCACAAAATCCTGCACATGGGCTGGGACAATCCCAAGCACAAACATAGGCTGGGCAGGGAATGGATTGAGAGCAGTCCTGAAGAGAAGGGCTTGGGGGTGCTGGCTGATGAAAAACAGGACATGATCCAGAGCTTGCAGCCCAGAACACCAACTGTATGCTGGACTGTGTAAACAGAAGCATGGCCAGCAAGTAAAGGGAGGAGATTCTCTCCCTCTACTCTGCTGTTGTGAGATCCTACCTACAGTACTGCATGCAGCTCTGGGGTTCACAGTACAGGACAGATGTGGACCTGTTAGAGCAGATCCAGAGGAGGTTCACAAAATCATCAGAGGAATGGAATACCTCTCTTATGAAGAAGGGTTGAGAGAGCTGGGGTTGTTCAGGGTGGAGAAGAGAAGGACAGCACAAACATTTCTGCTAATAGATGTGAAGCTTGATTTTAGAGATAACATTTTCTAACTAATAAGTTATCAACCCTTTTTAATCTTTTCACACTGTCTTGTTAAAAATAACCTTCTCCATCCTCACAATGACCACGGAAATGACAATACAGCCTAAGTAATTAGTGCAAGGTTAGTTATCTTAACTATCCACTTGGAAAGACTTCTCCATTTCCAGCTATAAAATACGATGGAGGGATGTGACTTACAGTAAAAATTACCAAATAAAAATGTTTACATCTCTATCAATAGTTTGGGAAAACTACCAACTACTTACAAATCCTGAAGTAAAAAAATCCACGATGAAAATTCTTTAAAAAAAAAAATCCACTTACTCCACTTTTTAGTCAATTTTTTCCTTTTAAGTAATCTTCGGTTTTTTAATACTGATTAATGATCTTAACAAGGTCACTGTTAGGTAAGCTGTCAACAGCTTAACAACTATAGGCACAAGGTGCCTCATAAAGGAATGAGCATACACTATTGTGTAAACATGATTTTACAACTTAGACTACCTTAGAATAGATACTTTCTCAAAATTCTACTCAGCATGATAGTCAATAAACATGCTTCTATTTTAGACAGCAGAAGACAATCTCCTCAAATCTAGTTATGTAAAAGGAACAACTTCAAATAATCTATAGCAAGCAACAGGAAGGAGGATCAATGGTATAGAAAGTGAAGCCGGAACACTCCAGGTCTGTTCCCTACAACAGGGTTGTTCTTGCATGGTAAATAACCTTTTTTGAAGACTAAATAATTTCGGTCTTCCCCATAAGTGAAATGGAATATAGGTATTGTTATAACAAATATATTAAATAACTTTTTTTTTCTGTGTCTTGGTACTACAATAATGAGAGCCACACAAACACCTTTCTGTAGCAGTTGTGTCTATAGGAATACAGCAAGATACTGTAAAATTACAGTAAGATTAGCAAAGAGTGCAGTAAAAAGAAAGGTGTAATTAAATCACTCTTCAATGAAACTTTATATAAGCCCACCAAGAAAGCATTAGCAAATGTAACTGTTCATATCATACTATCACAGAAAGAGCAGATTGGCTAAAACCTCACATCCTGCAAGAATTTCCATGTCTTCAGCAGCTATTTTTTTCCTCCATAATTCCCTTTCATATCAAAAAGAAGTTCTTTTAAGAACCGTAAAAGTAAGGCCTTCCTTTCCAATTGTTTCTAATCTTGGAAAACAGTGACCAAAGCCAAACCACAAAATCCACTGAGGTAACCTCATTTGTATTTTATCAGCACCAAGAGGCCTCTGAAAATTACATATCCACACAGCAAGGTTCCAAACAAACATTTTTTTTGTCAATGAAAAAATACAAGTAGACTTAATGCTTTAACAAGCTTTCAAGTTTACCTAAAGATACACCTACTATCAACTCTTAAAGTAACAGAAAATATTGGAATAGGAGACTAAAAAACCTACCCCTTGCTATTGTCCCTTCAGGTAAACTAAAGGTTCACAGACTATTTCTTGGAGATCATAAAAAGGTAACAAGACAGAAAATGGTCTGCAGGCTTAAATTCACTATACTGGGGTCTGTGAGTAGAAAAAAAATACAAGGAGGAAGTTGAAAACTAATATATTTATTTGTATAATCTGTGAATAAAGTCTCTCAAGCCTCAAAGTTAGTCTTCACACATCTTGATACATCTACAAGAAGCCAATCTCTTAGGTAAAGTGACAGATGCTACCTTTTCCCTTCCTTCCCTTCCCAAAACGGGCAACATCTGTGTTTCCAGTGCTTAATTCTGCCTACTGCTATATGTTAACAATTAGGCCAAACAGTCTTACACAACAGTTAAGTCATAACTGCTGTTTTATACAAAGTTTTCTCTATTATTCTGTGAAATATGCCAGTACATTACATAGTTTACAATTAACAGTTCTCATTTTCAAGAGAGTTTTTTTTTCCCTGCTATGGTCTTTGACAATGTATGACAGCTTTTTTCAATGCATGGAGGGGGGAAAAAAAATAAAATTACAAAATTCTTACCTTTTTTTTTCCCCCCAAATGTGGGTGTAAGCATCCACATTTTCTTAACCAGGACAACGTTTTTCAGAAGCAGTGTTTTTCCCCAGAGTGGTTGCAATAAACGCAAACAATCTTTCCTCTCCCTGACAATTATATGTAGCAAAAATATGCAAAACCTAATTAGTACATATCAAAGTGAAAAGTTTATCAACCGTGTTAATAACATACTAAAATCACACATTCATTTCATTAAACTTCAGTCCTCTGTAGAAGACTGATAATCAAAAGCATGGTCACATCATATGACAGTAATAGATGCCCAAAATTATTGTTCTATGTTATGGAGGAATCAGCAATTTTACCATCATTTCTTCTTGTTTTTTTTCAGTGAAAAATCTAAACAAATCCTTAACATACAAACCAAGCAGCCCCACACTGGGGAGGGCACTGACAAAGCCCAGAAACAGAGCCTATTTAAAATCTAGTGAACAATGGAATCTGTGTCCTTAATAAATTTCACATGGCATTTAAAAGACATGTGAATTCAGAAGTTAAAGAAGGTTTTTTTAGATCGCATTCCTCAATAATCTAAGAAATTTGGCTGTATAGTCTTCAGAGCAAAGACAGCTTTTTTACGTGTTGGTTACGTTTGATGTTATTGTCCAACAAACAGCAGAGCATGGACTTGATTCACAACCACGGCACAGAAACGCTAGCATAAATCAAACAAAAAATATATATAATGCCTATGCTATAAACAAACCTCTCCATCTCAGTTCAGACAACTTCTGCCACAAAGCTTCAGAAGCACTGCCATGTCATGAGAAACAAAAGATTAAAACACTGGGCTGGAACTAAAGCAAGGAAGACTAGAAGTGGTCAGAAGCATAAAAGCAGCTCTGTGAATTAGATATACATAGAATTTCGGTTTTTTAGAAGTATTATCGGGAAGTGCAAGAGTGATACAATCTCATATGTAATGGATATATGTCTTATAGCTGACTGATGTCTAACGACACTAGGCTCAATCTATGGTTTTAGCGTAACTCAGCCAAGTCAGAGAAGTCACAGAGGGGACAGAAACCAGCCTGCAGGCGTTACTGCAGGATTTTTTTTTCTTGTAAATCTGCAAGCTTATTTTCATAATACTTATCCAAATGAAAATCTGAAGCTGTTAATCCTGTATAAAAGCTCAGTAGAATTACTCAAAGGATCCAAGACCTACCATATAAGCCTCATTTACTTCAGTTAGCAACAAAAAAGCACAGAGATAACCAAGACGACACCAGGGGAATCAACAGCACAGTCCTGTAGGATTCTTCACTGGGACCTGCACTGCTTAACAAATTTGAAAGTGACCTGGAGGACGGGATGGGTGGCACAGTTAAGGAGCTACCAAATAACAGCAAGCTATCAGGGGCGGTGAATACAAAATTGCTAAAAGAAAATACAGAAGGACCTTATGAAACTGGAGGGAGCAATAAAAAGGCAAACAAAAGTCAGAATAGATAAACTTGAAATGAGGCAGAGGAGGGATAATAACCTCATGCTATTAATACATAGAACAATGAGCTATTAATCCCAGGATCCATTTCTTAAGTAGTACATTAAATATTTCATGAAACTATAAGCTCAAACACAGCAGTGGCCAAAAGAGCAAATCACAGAACAAAACTGAAGTCATATTTTGTGTCACTGAATTAATGTTATACACACATATTGTATATAACACGCAACCCTGGTCCTATAATATCAAAGACAACGTGCCTCTCCATTGACAGAGATTCACTGTTCAATGTATTCTTTTAATAGAAAGTAACAAGTTAGTAAAAGCTATGCACAAAACTTCACACCACAGGTACTAGGAATTCCTTGCTAAAAAATACTGAGGACTGAAAAAAAAATGAAAAAAATAACATGGGCTTCAAAGGAAATTGAACAAGAGAGGTCCCTTGAGAGTTTCCAACTAGACAAATCGCATCAGGCTCAGGAAATCCCCTGGACTGAAAATGGTGTGAGGCTGAGGGAGCAGCCAGGAGAGGTATCACATGTACGGTCCCTTCTTTTTTGTCCCTAACAGCTCATTTTCAGATGCTGTTGCAGACAAGATCTGACAAAGCCTTTGTCTGAACCACTACAGCTGTTCTTATAAAACATTCATGGGCACCATAATACAAGAACACCACTTCAAAAAGTAGCAGCTGGAGGAGTTCAATTAGCTGATCCGCTCACAGGGCTGCACATTATTAACATATATGACCTTTCTTACAAGATGTCAGAACATCAGTCCTGTCAGAGAGCAAAAACTGAGCTATGGGAAACAAACTGCTGAGGGTCTGCAGAATTAACAGGTGAGGCACGTGCACTAGGGCTCCAGCTGCACATCCAAGACCCCAGATTCTCAGTAATCTGGATATTCCAAAAGTTTCAGTATTAATTTTAAGGGCCTAGAATGTTAAAAACACCATCAAACATTGATCAGATTTAATAAACTGAAATATATAGTTATAGACTGTCTAAATCTAGAGAAGTGAAATACTACTTCACTAATTTAAATGCCCAGCTGCCATTAACAATGGTAACATTTACATTATTTTAGTAAGAATTTGTCCAGGGTTATCCAGCTACCAATATAGTCCTAATAATTCCATTCTGTTAAAAAATTATTAACACAGTTTAGTTTTTTACTGTCCAGATTGGATTTTGAATTAAATTTCAAGCTTGCTTAAAACAGGTGTTTGAACTAAATTTTACTCCTTTGCTTAAATCAGACTACATTTTTTTAAAACTCCTATCTGAAAAAGAAAAACTTAGACATATCACGTAATTTAGAAATATGATAATTTACAGTTTAAAAATACAAATTGGCATCTAATGACAAGGAATCTAAGTACATATTTCTCACATTAGAAATGAACTTAAAACAATGCTGCATATAACTGACAAAATTTCAAGTAATTACTACTATTGCCAGCACAAGGACAAGTGTGAAAAAACCAAAGCAATGGGTTTTATACCAGCAGTAAGTAACTTGCAAAAGTATGACACCAGCAGCAGCATCTTCACAGAGAAACCTGTGTGCCTGACTTACAGACCAGTCAGCATAACACAAACTGCACCCCAACTGCACGCTGCCACCATGAGAGGATCTTCTGCTCCTTCTCCCACTGTCCCTTCCTGGTGCTCTCAGCCTTTTGTCCTTGTACTTAACCTATCTACTGTATACTGCAGGGATGACCTAGATCAGTTTGTTCTAAATGGAAAAAAATAATTTTTGGTGGGCCAGTCTTCAAAAAATAAAAGTAAGTGATCCACTCACTCTGTTGCCACAAAGTTTCTACATCACATGTAAAAAAGGAAGGTTGCCTCTTTCAACAGTGGCTCACTGTTAGATCCACTTAAGTGTAACAAGAAAATATTAAGAAACTACATTTTAGGTAATTCAGAGAGAAGTCTTTCAGACCACCATTACTCAAAGTGTGAAAGCCAACCGAGGTACTTCAACAAACATGGTATGTACTTCCCAACGTTTTTACAGAAATTCCCTACTGACCCATGCAACTGTACTCTCTATTTGTATCATTCAGCAGATTCAGCCTCAAAACAAACAGAATCTCACTGCAGCAGTAGCCTGGAGATGCCAAATTACTAGTCACTTCAAGTTTGGTAAGAAAGAGGCATATTCTAGCCTAGAATATGATAGATCACCAAAGTGTGAGAACCCAAGAGAAAACATGAGAGCTAATGTAGAAGGCAGCGAGTGTACACCTCAAAAATGTAGACATTGCCTCAGCTCATACTTTACAGTACTCTCCAACCACCAGTGTTAATTCAGTATCACCGACATCAGGTTTCAGACTGTTCTGTTACATTTCTTTTAATCATTGACAGTATTGGTATGATTTAAGTTCTTTCAGTTTAAAAATGCAGATCTTATCAGCGTACCAGAGCAAAGCCAGCAACAAGCATCTCACTCTTCCCAATTTACCTCAATTAGGGGATTGCCTGGATGCACTGCTGCAACACCTGGGAGGTCCTGGGGAGAAATACCTGTCCAGCTGTACCTTCAAGGAGGAGACAGTCTTTCTTGTTCAGTCTCATGAGAATCTTCACAGGGACACTATTTATCGGAAGCCGCATCTTTCACTATGTACACAAGCAACAGACTGCACATCGTTGATTACCATCATCATACTTCAATAACTCTCAGGTTTAAAGAAACATAAATGGATTTAATAAAAAAACTCCAAATAAAACTAAGATCACACAGGATGCACACATCTTAAGCTGAGATATTTATCTTCAGGACTTTTGGCATGTAAAATCTGTAGGTTTCCAACTACTTGTGGCTCACTGTATTTACTAGCCTTTCCATCGCCTAGAATATATGCAGGGCTTAACAACACAACAGGAGATGCAGTCAAGTAATGGAAACATCAGATCCATGCTCTCCACTATTTTGATCACTCTGCTTCCTGCCCTGCTGATATCTTTGACTTACTCAACTTCTAGAGCAGTTCATAATGCCTGTTACCAACAGCTATTTGCCTCTGTTTGAACTCCTTTCCAAGTGGCATGGTAAGAGCTTGGAGGCCTGAGCACCAAGTTATGCACGCATCCATTGAAACAGACTTGACTCCAGTTCTGTAATGTCTCTGTGCGTAGACGCAGACCCCAGTGTGTCCCAACAGCTGCTGCGAGCCTCCTCCTGGCGCAGGCAGCCAGAAGGCATTATCCCCAGGCCACCAGTGGGGCCACCCTGATAAAACATTCAGTGCTCTTCTCATCAGCTAGAATGCTACTGCAGCACCAAGGAGCCCAGTGGCCACTCTTTTAGTGCAAACATATAGAATCTATTTCAATTAATACACAATTTATTCTTGGGCATATGCTGCAACTTACAGTTGGGAAGAGAAAAGGAGAATGAATTATGAATTTCAAATATAAAATAACCACCGCACATTTAAAGGCTATAGGATTTCTCCAGTTACTTCCGAAGTTAACAATCCGGCTGCATAGGAACATCTAACTAGTTACTGACCACACTATACATTTTACGTTGGTTTTTTAACATCTTTCATTTGTATGATGGTCTTCGCTGAATGCTTACTACTGAAGTTTTCTATACTTGGTCTGCAATTCAAGGAGTTTATTACCACCTTTTTGAAAAGCTTAAAACAGATTGATGAACGGTTTAGAAACAAATAAGTGTTGTCTAACTATACAGCCTTTTCAACAGCTCTTGTCATAAAAAATGTTATCATCAATTCAGCTGTAATTCACATACAATGTTTTCATTAATAACTGTGTTAAAGTGTACAGTATGTGTCAGCAACAAGAGGCTTGGCAATCATGAAGAGTTCTGACAGGTTGAATTTGCAGGCTCTAGGACTTAACCAGCAGAGAAGACACTGACTTTGCAGCAAAGAAAATATGGCAGACCTACGAAGGAAACCTTTTCAAATGTTTTTCTCCTGCACTTCTGCTACCTCTAATTTTGAATTCAAAATGTTAGTAAATTAAACTCTATATATTTATAAAACTGAGATCAGAAAAATGAGGCACTGCAATTTTGAACACAGTAACAACTCACATGAAAGAATATATATTTTTCACGTTTAAGCACATTTGCTTAGACATTGTTTGTCCAGTTTATGTTGTAAGACTGTCAGAAAAATAACTTTTCTTCTTCTTCCATAGAAACAGTGGTAGTATTTGTTGCCATACCATATCTCCACTTTTATGATTATGTTCCTTAAAAATGCTATTGTTCATTTTTTAAAAAGAGTTTATAAACTGGACAGGTAGGACAGGTTAATATTCCTCTTAAAATAATAAATTTAGCGTTTGCTACTTCAAACGACAGCTGGAAAACTTATTTTACTAAAATGTAAAATATTTAACTATCAATACCAGAAAACCTCTTACAAAACAGCAGGTCAGCATTATACTACCTCTCTTCAATGAAGTTACTGTACTGTTAACCAAGGCATTTCTTTCACAACTCAAGAAGAAAGTTACTGAAAACTGAAACTCTGAGTTTTTTCTCGAGCTCACAAGATATCCTGTTCAGAGAAGCTGGGGAAACAAATATCTATATACATATGAAAATTAAAACTAATACCTGGACTTACAGAAACATTTTAAAACCCTTATGTCACCCTACAGAATTCAACATGACTTCCAGCAAAGTAGATATAAAAACTTCAATGAAAGAAAAATTCACATAGGTAATTCAGTTACACAGTGCAATACTCAAGCAGCAGAGTGAACTTCTACCCCAGAAGACAGAACCAGGAGAATAGGAAGTCACTCAACAGCAATCTTTAGCTAATTAGTAACAGTCATCCAGCCAGCAGAATTGAAATACCATGTAACATGGTATTGTTACATGTTAATACCATGTAACAGTAAAAGTTTTTCCTAAAGTTTCACAAGTAAAGTTATCAACCAGACAAATCACTGGAAGCTGGCTCCACTTCTTTCCATTCTCCTAAATTCAATCCAAGTATAATTATGTTGCAGTCCTACTCAGTCAAAGAGCCTTCAAATTTGTAATAACAGATTACAGTGTCACAAGGATTTAATGAGAATTAATTACTTATCCAATGGCAGCAATACGCATTACTGATTTCTTCATTAGTGATGCTTCCTGAGGCCTTTTTTCTTTAGGCCAATAAAACACTTAATTTTCTTAAAAAGCAGGTATGACACATGCTAAATGACCAAAATAATTTCCTTAATCACTCGCTGTATGTTTCAGCACATTTTCTCACTTTACGGTTGAAGATTATTTCAATCTGAGTCTACGCTAACACAACCTGGAATAGCCTTGCAGAGTGTATCACCTCTGCTGTTCTGATGTTAACACTATAAAATCTTACGGAAATTTGCTTTGTTTTTTCTAGTCTTCAGCTCTAGTCTAGATCTCTAGTCTCTTACTCTCCTATCTCTCGCTATACTTTCTTCCACAGTCTATATATGCAAAACCTCTTCTGCAATGCAACTATGGCTCCCTTTAGAATTCTTCTATAACCAACTCTTCATCTAACCAAATCACAAAAACAACAAAAAACACAATTTAATAAAATATAAAAGGCACAACAGCTTCTCCTTTCTACACAGCATCTTAAATACAGGCACATCAAGATGAAACAATTTGCCTGAATCCACTCAGTGACAGAGCTGATAGAAAACTGCAGGTCTCTTCAGTCCTACTCCAGCATACTGTCCAGCACACCTAACATGTTCCTTATATAAATCTAATAGGAACTAGGAGATTTTTTTAAGGTACAAGAAGATCACAAAGCTATTCAGATTTCTGCCCTGTTACAATTTATTTTATTTATTAACAAGTTTTTTTCCACAGGGTATTAATTTCCACATACAATCCTTTCTAGGATAAGGCCTAGAAAGTTAAGACAAAAGTAAAGTTAGCATGGACCACATATTTGAAACTTCCTCCTCAATACAGTAAAAAAGAGAAATGTAAACATTCCCCAAATTATATTAAAATGAAAACTGTTATAGCAAGCCTGAGCATAGACTATGTACAAACTTAGCAGAATATGATAAATCTATTACACATAATAACACAGCAGTGAAAAATTGATTTAAATCCTTTAAAATTGAAATTTCCACACTATTACTTTAGAAGTAAATCTCTTGGAAAGACAGATACCAAAGTGTACATACAGAAGCTAAGTTATGAACAGAATATAGATGATGCAGAAATAATCAACACTTGCATGTGACATTATAAAGGAAATAGCACATTAAAAATTTAAAATACTCAGTAGCTTCCAATAAAGCTAGAGAAACAACTTTTAGTAAGAAGTCCATGAAAGAATAATCTTTGCACTGAATGTTCAAATTACTCAACTCTTCCTCCTACCCCCTCAACCACCACCGTGGCCCAATAAAATACACATTCAATCCCTCAGCATCCGTTATAAATGCACCCAACCAACTTCTGAGAAAAGCAGAGCAAGATTCTTTTCATTAAAAATATTATAACTAGCTCATCTAGATCTTCTACTAAAAGACAACAGCAGTCCTGCAGTTACCAGGTATTTCTACCTAGAAAAATCTGGTAAATTATTTCCAAATTATGAAAAAACATACTTTTCCCTTCTATCAGCCAATTTTTTTTTGTCTGTATATTGGAATGCAACTGAGCATTCAAATATCCATTTGAACATTTGTGTTTTGTATCATCAAACTGACCTTACTCGGAAAAAATTCTCAGGGCGGGGCTGGGGAGGGACAGACAACACAACAGCTCATTTCTGTAATTACATTTACAAATTACCTACCCAGCCTGTCACTGCTCTTGGACTAAAATGGACACTATCCCAATAAAAAGAGCATATTAAAAAGTTTCTAGAAGATCATTACTGCTCCACTAGCAGTACAGATAACTAGAAGAGCTCCTGCTACCTCTCTCAGCCTACATGAATTTTAAGTCTTGCTGTCTTTATCACATTCTGCTTTACCAGACATTGTTACTCATCTCATTAAAGTAATAAGTTCTTATTTTTAGTTATTAGCTATTGGCTGTTATTACCATTATACAGCTTTAGGGACTTGACATTATCAATCCATCAGACAGGTATGAAACCTATGCTATAAGCGCTTGTCTTAAGAAAAAACGAAAAACAAGCTGCAATAGAATAACAAGAAACAAGGGGGTTTTACTCTCCCAAACTACAGAAAGCCCCAGATACATAGAAAAAAAAATTTATTATTTTGAAAATTTAGATGGTCTTAAAGGAAATTATTAACACAGGCTACTTTCAACATCCATCATTACAAATTCTGTATGCTTCTTTATACAAAGCTTAACGAAGCAGCAAACTGTTAGATGATTTTGCTAGGATTCCAGTTACATAGCTAGAAAGTCTGTTCTGACTCTACAGCACTATGCCTAAAACCCAATAAAATTTCACAGAAAATTCACCCATGCTAAGTATAAAACCAACCTCTTGGGTCCCTTCATTCCCTCTATTCAGCAGAAACAAGATGCTCAAGAAGGACAAATACTGAAGTTATGAGCAGTATCTGGATCTTCCTCTGCTCCTATTCCTGCTAGAATGCACAGCAAATGAGCAAAGGAAAACGCTGACATCATTTTACCCCTATGGAATTTCTCTTACTTGGAAGAGTAACAAATAGCAACAACAACAAAAGCAGTGGGGAATGCAGGCTATGAAATCAGCATATTAAGAATACAAGCTAAGTTCAAGGCCTCCAATTTTCCCTCTTGGGTCAAATGTAAATCTGTTTGCCCCTTCCTTTCCTTCTGATTCCCCTGCTGATGAGCAGAAAAGCTGGAGGGTCACATATTCAATCCAAATTTGCAGAAGCTGTGGTCCCAAAGAATCATTACCCCCATGGTGCACTAAACAAATAAACTGATAAAGCTCCTTGATGGTACATGTGGGAATATCTTCTAAGCAGAACATGGCGGGGATATAAACGGCTGATGCTTCCAATGGAGTGTACAAATCAGGATTTCCCCTATAATTTGTAGTCTTTGAAAGTGAAGAACATTATAAATATATAGTGTACTACTAATTTTATTGAAGCTACCTACATTCCCTCTTCTATATCAATGATCAAAACGGAAGATTTTGATGTCTATACGATATCCTTTATTGATTGGAAGGGAGGGGTTGTACACTACCATTTTAGCATATCCATACTGACAAGAAACAGCAGATGGAGGATTAGTACAAAATAAAATCTGTACAGTTACATGTCAAGTAACAATCGAGTTCCATGTCATTCACTTTTATAAGGCATATTTTTGTCTTAAATGAAGAAAAATGCCAATTTCAGACTCCCATGGATTGTGAGAAGCCTGCAATACTTGGGGTTGAAACACTGCAGTGAAGTAGTTTGTTTTACACAATTATCTACTGAATCATCAGGAGCTCACTTTTAACAGCTAAGAAACCAAAATTGATCTGCAGTTCCCACCTAATTCCAAGAACGCAGAAGTAATATATGATGTGCAACAGAAGGGTAAAAATCTAAACATTTTAAAGGGTTTACATTAAGAAAATCAACTACTCGTACCCATGTACTCTGATCCCAGACCTATAAGCTAGAACCCAAATTACTTATATACAGAAAACACTGGAATATGGGAATGTCTCTTCTTTGAAAGGACAAGCAGATTGTACTATTTTCACCCTTCAGATCGGTATCAGGTACTGCAGTGAGTAATTAAAATGAAGATAAAACAGAAAAAACCACCGCACTTTCACTTTTCTGAAAGTTTCATAACACGACTTAATAAATGTATGCTTTTAATCGAGACAACACGAGGATGAGATGGAAATGAGTTTGCTGGAAAGAAGTGTCAGTTTGTGTCACTTCTGCATTCAGCTGTAACCTTCGCCAAACCTTGTCTGCACCCCCCCCCGCCCTCCGCCCACTGCCTCCGAGAGGCTGCGGCCCTGCCGGGCCCGCCCAGGCGGCGCTCAGCTCCGAGCGCCCATAGGATGCGGCTCGCATCAGTCTCCC
>NW_010202689.1:25032-30705 GCF_000695765.1 Mesitornis unicolor | reverse complement strand
TTCTGAGTCACTGTAGATCACAGGCTGCAGAGCAGCCAAAGCCTCCCTCACTTCCCAAGATGCCATGCAGTTTTACAAGATCTTTGTCCCAGCCTGAGGACAGAACTGCAGCCCCATAAACAGCATAAACATAGGAGATATCTGCTAAACCCTGCATTTTGCAAGCCACGGGTGAATTTTTCTATACACTGCTGGTCAAAAGTTGGTATCCTCATGGATAAAGGCAGGTCATGAGTGCTATTCCCTCAGCTACCAAGTTAAAGAGACCATATAGTGAGGTACGTCTTATTTAGGTGGCCTCCAGGTGAACACGTGTAGAGAACACAGTCATGGCTCCAGACAGACCAAATGGTGAATTTCAGGATGGGTCTAGGGTACTCTGAAACATGGAGACACCCTGACACAGACCATCTCCATCCTGAGACTCTGGACTTCTCTGAAGCTCACAGTCTGCACACAAAGCAATTGCTAACATTTTCTTTTGCAGTGGAAAACAGACAAAAACACAGTAACTCTGTTTATTTTTGAATTATCCTCCCTGAAACCCACAGGGATGTGGTAGATGAAGTCTGACTTCAGGAAGATTGTGGCATCAAGTAAGGGCTACCCCAGCACCATCATCCCATCTGGGCTGTGCGACCCTGCTCCAGGCTGGGCATCCTCAGCATCCCATGGAAGCCTGTGTCGGGCTGCACAATAATTGCTTGTTTAATGCAAAACCAGGTGCATACGGCTGATAAAATAACACAGGGAGCTTCCACATAGCTCAACATCGCATGACTTGCGTGATTAAAGCTGGAGATTTCCTTCTTGTTTGTGATCTGGCTCCACTGTGGTGTTAAAATCAGTATATAATAAAAAAGGCTGAGTGGGCTGGACTCGGCAGCACAGCGGGGAGCCTCAGCAGGAGAAAGACACTCCAACACCAGCAGCTGCTGGTGCTTTCCCTGCCCGGCCTTGACCTGCATCATCATGTAGAGGGGAGTAATTCCTAGGCAGTGTTGGCTACACACTGGTTGTACAACTGGTTGTTTTCTTGTTTCTGTCAGCCTGTAACACCAGCTTCTTGTCTGTATCACAGAGCTGTTCTGAAGATGATGGTAAGAGAAAGTACTCTTAGGGGACACAAGAAGGAGTTTGATTCACACCTCCCACTGATACTGAAGTATAGCTGGTGTCTGGAGATAGAAGAAGAGAGGAAAATAACTGAAATAAAGCCATTATCTCTTTCTCCTTTAAATGGTATCCTTCTCTGTTTTTGTTTCTATTTTGTTTTTGCATGTGGGAGCAGCCTGACATTAAATGCCTGTACATCCTCACCTAACTGCATCCATGTGCCTTGCAGCAGTGACCGCATCGTCCAAGCGTGTGCTGGGTTACAAACACCAACCCCTAGAAAAGGAGCCCAGAACACAGGTAGACAGCTGCAGCCATTTGGAAAGTAGCTACACTTTGTGGTTATTTCAGCTAATAAAATTGTAATCCTCTCAATGACTGGTTCAAAAATATAGGTTACAATTTTGGAGAGAGGCAAAAAGTGTTCATCCTACTTCTGGGGTCTTTCCCTGCCCCTGCAGCTTCACTCAGCTTTCCAAAATAGTGAGCTTTGTCAGCAATGCGTGGCTGCAAATGCTCAGCTTGGAGGTAATTAGGGCAGGAAATAAATATGCATGGTGGCCATCCGTCCCCCACCATCAGGGGCATCTTGGGACAACCCATCTTTTAGTGTAAAAATATTACTGCAATCTCTCCGATCTGCAGCTTAATGTAATAATGTCTCTCCTGAGCTGAGCACTGGCAGATGCACAGCAGCTAAATGGATTTTGCAGGCTGAACCAGCCACCCAAACAGCAAAAGGAAAAAGTAAATTTTCCTCCAGCACAACGGGACTGGCAGAGAAGCTGGCAGAGCCCAGCCTGGGAGGCTGGAGGGGCACAGGGAGCATCGGTGATCCCCGCACCCTCGATATTCACGATATTTTAGCATCACAGCATTTCCTATGTATGGAGACCTCAGAGAAGACCCTGCACCCTGGCTGCCCCTCAAATCAGGCTTTGCCAGATCCAGATCTGTGTTTTGCCCTTCTCATTGCCAGAGGCTTGAAACGGCTAGTCCAGTTTAAGACCAGCGGATTGCTAAAGGCTTTAAGGCAAGCCAAGATTATCTTAAAGAGACTCTGGAAATATTGGTAACAGCATTATCCAAAAATGTTAAATTCATTAGCTAATTAAATCATACAATGGAGTAATAATATATTTTAAATGTAAGCTGTAAGGCAATGTCCTAGTATGGATTCCCAGGGCAATACATCTTTTCCAGTCTCAAAACAAAACCTTTCTATAGTAGACATTGGCATCAGCACACAACTTAAGACTATGCAAACTGCCGTTAAAAGCCTCCTGTATTTTCCCGCAAAAAAACCATCCAGCTCTTGCATTTTAATTGGGGCCTATCACGACACAAGCCTGGTGTTCTACTGCTGATGTCCAAAGCAAGCACACATTATTCATACACACAATTGAAAAGGAAACTCGAAAGCTGCCAGTATTTCAATAGACACTGAAATGAGCAAAGATCACCAGAAAGGATGAAGAATTACATCCCATGCAAAAAAATGAAGCAAAAGTAGGAGCAGCAGCAGATGCTCCCTGATGGTGGGTTCAGAATATTGACAAGTAAAACCACGTTTGGAGCAGGTGTAGGGCATTGGGTAGGGAAAAGACACTTCTGACCATAAACAGGAAATTCTTCCAACCCCTCTTCTCTAATAAAATTCTTTTCTCTGAGAGCCACAGAGGTTGCAAGCACAGCCACGTTTCAGTGTCAGTCCCTCATCTGCCCAAGCATGGAGGGGCTACTTGCTGGCTAGTTTTTCCAGTGTGAGTATAATTAAAGCTTTCCATTCTTTTGATGCGAGTAGCAGAGCTGCTAATTAACTGCTGGAAATTATACTGAGGATCCAGTATCTGTTGTGCAGCTACCTCAGTGTTCATCAGCGTCCCAGGGTGATTGCAGTAGGCGTGGAGCGGCAGCAGAAATACAGCCAGGATGGAAAAGAAAAATACAGCAACTTTTGGAAACACTAGTGTCTTGGGAGTGTCTAACCTGAATTTCACAGGAAGGAATAACAAAGTATCTATGTATACACATATATATATAAAATTTGGATATCCAAAGAAGAGTGCAACCCAAAGCCACCAACCATTATAATCTCTTTGCATCCTCTCCAAATGCAGGGGTTGGCAGTTCCATTTTTTCCTGATTCCCCTGCAACTCATTTTCATAAAAATGAATAAAGAAAAAGCAATATTAGATGCTCTCCTTGTTTGCTAAAAGCACTTTTAGTTCCCCCTCCTCTCCCCACACGCCCTGACACTGTGAAAGAGGGGAACACTTGTTTAGATGAAAATTATATGCCATGAGAGCCACCCTGTCTGTGCAAGTAATCCTGAAACCCTGGGACCAGGATTCTTAAGTTCTGATGCAAGAGACTGCTCAGTAATGAGATCCCTGTGAGAGTATGGGAAAATGTGCAATGTCAACTGGCCTCTCAAAATGCACCCCATTTGTATGATTTGTGTTAGTTTTCTGATTTATCATCTTAACTGGAGCTGGTCACCAGGAGAGGAGAGGGGTCGGGGGTAGCTAATACCGCATGAAGTGCTGTTGCTTGAGGATTGTTTTGGCAAGAGCTACAGCTAGGCTGAGGGATGCTTTTAATTAAGCCATATCCTTAAAAGGCTCTTCTTGATGAAATGCCAAAAGTTGAGCATTAGATAATGAAGCAAGTGATTCGGGTGAGATGTACATTGTCTAACCCATGGAAATGACTTAATGAATTGCCCTTAAGAGAGCTACTGAGATATCTGAAGGCAGATAGATGATTGCACAAAATCTATGTTTTTTTCTTTTCTCCTGGCTCTGATGACCTCCTAGAAATCCCTGTGCAGTCTCCCTTGCAGCCTGAGGGACCAGGGCTATCAAAGCTCCTTCTTGATTCTTGGAGACTGCCCCTGGCTGCCATGGTGAAGCGTTGCCTTTGGAAGATACGTTTCCTGGTGCTTCTTGTGGGTGTTTCACAGGAGATTCAAAGAAAAAACATTAGAAAATGTGACCATGGTTAATTAAATAATATCTGCTTGAGCAGCAACAGTACCGCTCCACCACATCCCTCTGTAACTTAAAAAGAAACTCAGATGCTGGAGATGAGTCTGTGTGGTGACACCTCCTGTTGGTCCTCTGCTGGGGACCCAGGGCTTCAGGATGGTCTTTCAAGGCCAAATACAGCCTTTTCCTACATGTAGCTTAGCTGAAGGTTTGAAACACCCTGTTCAGTTGGCTTCAGTTGTTGCTGCTGAGCTCTTACATGTTGTTTAGGCTTTGCCCACTAAGTGGAGCTGGGAACTCTCCCATGCTTCCCCTCCCGGGATGGTGCCAACACATTTCTTTTCCTTCCCAGACCAAGCGTCAGGGTCAACTACTGGGAAGTGGCTGCAGCTCACGCAGACACAGGCTGGCCCATGGGCAGACAAGGGTGATGGTATGTCACTTGCTTCCCATTACATAAGTCTGGGGTCTTTCCCTTTTTCCTATATAGAGAGGATGTGGTTTTGAACACAACCAATGCAGCCGTGTGCAGTTGAGCATGTGAATGTGCACCACTTTCAGAGGGTGACACTAAAGCTGCTTTAACGCTTTCCTGCTTCAGATTTTTACACAAATTCCATAAATTAACCTTTCCAATATCTACAGGTATTGAAAGAAATGTCTGTTAACACAGAGACTTTTCAGGAGTCTCCTCATTACTTGGTCCTCCATTGTGTTTTTTTAAATCTGCCTTATATAAACCACCTAAAAATACCTATAGCCTGATACGGCAGGTCAGCTACAAACATTTTCCTATTATTTGCCACGCAGATCAATTCAACCATTCAGGCAGGCTATTTGTTTCACTGGAGACCATCCAGCACCTGTGCAAGTTTATACATTCCCAGCAAGAATTCCCCAGGAATGTGGGAAAGCAGCTGACAATGAACTCATCCACACACCACCACCACCTTTCCTGCTGCCAAAGATCAGGTCGGAAATAACCTCAAAGGAGAACAGACCGTGTCTCTAGAGAAAATAGGGGACATGGAAATAAACCAGGATAAAATTACAGCTTTACAAAACTCATTGCATTACCCTGCAATGGAAAGATAATTAGGAAATTGTTTTTGTACTAATGATTCATATCTAGCTAGGCAGGAGCTGTATCAGGAACATGACTTAAATTTAACCTAATACTGCAGTACTGAAACATGGTTTGCATATTTTTATGCCCAAGAATTAGATACTCCCAGTGCACTGCCCCTTCTCCCCAGATCCCTGTTTCAGACAAGGGCATTTGGAGATTACCCACACAACGTGAACAACAGCTAATTGTCCTTAATGCTGTTTGCAATTATGCAAGTTCAGACTAAAATAGTTGGGCTAGTAGGATTATTTTCCATGAACCTAATTATTATTTTTGAGATTAAACTTATTACAATATGATATTCTAATTGGTGAGGCTGGAAAAATCCATAAGCTCACTGAAATTTTATACTGAGACTGGTCCACGTGGTGCTCCTACCTGGAGCAGTCTCTGAAAAAGATCTCTGATGTTACTTCAGATGTTGGAGTTTCCTCCTG
>NW_010202689.1:0-25020 GCF_000695765.1 Mesitornis unicolor | reverse complement strand
GCAGCTGAGCTTGTAGGAAAAGTTCAAGGCTTTCTATTCAGTTATACCAAACTTTGCTCTATATTAAAGGAAAAAATTGCATTGAGATTATGTGAGCACATTGACAGTGTTGACTGAAAGAATGATTTGTAAACCAAGTGTATTTATGCAGCATATATATTTTACAGCTGCCTCTACAAGGGTTTTCTTCTTAGAAAAAATATTTGGCTGACAAAAATTTACAGTTCCTCATAGAAATGTTGTTCATGGAAACCATAGTATTGATATGCGAAGAGACAGAAATGTGTTACCCATCACTGCATAATAACCCATGGATGAGCAGTACAGAGTAGATTGATGTACAGATTTTCAGTTTATGAAACAAAGTCTACTTGTTTTTCAGTGATCACTGTACAGTTACAAGGCAAACAATGAGTCCTCTTTAGTGTGTAATGAATTTGATGAATTTAGAAGTTAGAAATTTGATGATTTAGAAATCTACTATTTAATGAATAGTAGATTTCATTTTTTCCCCTTCCTTTGCATTCCAGAATTTAGAGAGACAATCTCACAAGCCAGGTCCTTCCTAAAACTTAATAGACATATACTGAATTTTATGTACTTAAGTAAACTAAAATGAGAAATATCCTTGTAGTAATTTCCTTTTAATCTGACTTCATAAGATGGAAAATTTGCTAATATATTGAAACATATTGTAATTATTGCTTTATAGCCAGTTATCACAGGGTTCTTATCAGCACACCCACTTGGTAAATGAATAAACCCTTGCACAACGCAGCTCTGGCACAAGCGCTAAAGGTGGGCTGGGATGAGAGAGCAGAGCTCCAGGCAAGGCAGAGGATGCCACCAGCAGGCATGTGTTCATCTGGGCATCACTGCCATCTTTGGAGGCTTTACACAAAGCAAAGATATTTGGTGATTTAAAGACAAACAGGACTGCATCCAACTACTAAGCCTTGACCTGCCCAAACCATGGCAGGAGCTGGTGCCCCAACAACCACTGCTGGGGTGACCGAGAAGGGACCTGCTCTCCCAGTACTGATGTGGCTTTTCACTTGCAGCAGGGATGCACAAATATGTTACTGGATTGGATTTGGCTTTAAGGGCTTAATTCAGGGAGTGCCTCACTCCTGAGTAGACTTTACACAGCACCGAGATAAAACATTTACTAAATCCTGATGAGAGGGTCACAGTATATAAATGCAGTGCTGGTGGTGGGCTGTATTTTGGTGAATGCATGGGAGAAAGTAACAGTTATGTGCACTTTCAAGATGCCTGAAGGGGATCCTCACGGTTAAAACTGTCTCTTTCACTCACATGCACACATACAAAAACATAACACCAGTCTTAACTTTCAACAGGAAGTCAGTTCTGTGCCAAGTGACTGAAAAATCCCTTCACTGGACCAATTTCCTAATTGTTTACATGCAGACTGGTGCTACCTTTTCTGTTAGATAGGGTTCCCATAGCAACATTACTTTTATCACATGAGAGGATTCACCAGATTAAAACAAACGTCTTCAGGTAATTAAAATACATGAAATTTATTTGTTATTTACATTTCTGCCAGTAAGGAACCACAATACTCAATTCAAACCAGGATGCTGAGGATCTTCGTGACCAAACAAACAAGAAATAAAGCTGTCAGTGTTCGTCTAGTACAAAATGGGGACTTGCCAGCTGCAAGAGGCATTGCTCACAAAAAGCCTCCCAGTTTGGAGCATGCAATGCATAGAAGGGCAGGCTGTGCAACCTGCTATTTGCATTCAGAGCTGGCACCAGAAGGTTGGGATGAATGGCCTGGTTTATTTTCTAAAGACAGTTTTCAAGAGAAGACATAGCACACTGGATGTGTAAGAGATTTAACCCTGGTCTCCTGGTCAGAATAACACCAAGGGGTGGGTTTGAAAGTGCTCACCTGTTTCCCAAGTGGTTTGAGCTGGATGCAGTATTTGCCACCTCTGCTTTGCAAGACATCAAACCTCTGCTTCTCTAGAAGCCGTGCAAAACTTGTTCTTCCCAAAACTGCCAAATTTGTGTTCTTATTAGGAGAGGTCAAAGATCCAAACCTGTGCGTCTAACCATTTCCACCTTTGTCCAAGCAGTTTGCATTTGAGATTTTGCTTTGGCCCTTTAGCACTTCCAGAAGGAAGGTGCGGGCCTCACTCCCAGCTTTACCCTTGCGATGCTCTTGGCTGCCCCAACCTGTTGCAGGTGAATGCAAATGCAGGATTCAATCTGTCCCATAAGGTGAGAGGGATCAGAGCAGCTCTGGGAATGCTAACGCTGGAGTTGAAGCAAAAAAGGAAACAGGGAAAGTCAGACCTGGAAAAGCAGCCTTCCTCTGGGCACTGAAGGTCATTTTGTACAGACAGTGGGTTTCCTTCTGTGGGTTTATGTGGCCATCAGGTAAGTGTGGGGAGGGTGGAAGCAGGTGTTAGTCCTTGTCTTGAGTGAACAGATAACCCAGCCAGCGGAAGAACTTTGGCTAAAGGGCTGAACTGAACTGCTCCTTCCCCTCCATGGTGGTACCAGCAAAGACAGGGTCATTCAGAAAGCCGGATTTCAAGCTGCTTCACTCTGAAGCTAGAATCAATGGCACAGCATTTTTGTATGGCTTCCAATAAACTGAAGTACAGAAAGCGCTTCTTGAATTAAATCTGTCCTCAGTATATTTTAAGATCTTTTTTTCTAATTAACATTTAAATTGAGTGACTGCTATGGAAAGTTTTCTTGTTTGGAAATATTGGGAATATTAAATCCAATGTTGTCCTTAACTGTGTGTCTCACTATACCACTTATCTACACCAGTTAAAGACTGGAAGAGCGAGAACTTAAGTCACACTCTATGAGAGGTAACTTAGATTTTAATAGCAGAGACAGTTTGGGCTTCCAGCCTTCATCCCTACTCTGAGATACAGCATGTCAGCAGAGGTTTAGCACCCACTCTCTAACCCCTGGCAAGCCTTGACTCCTCCCAGCAGCTATCACTGCCCAGACCAGTGGCAGATAAAAGCAAAAAGGGACTTAAATGCAGATAGGTTTGTCCTTG
Source organism: Mesitornis unicolor (assembly GCF_000695765.1). Lineage (NCBI taxonomy): Eukaryota > Metazoa > Chordata > Aves > Mesitornithiformes > Mesitornithidae > Mesitornis > Mesitornis unicolor. The sequence goes on along the minus strand of NW_010202689.1, from coordinate 21,968 downwards.
TTCTTTTCTCTGAGCTTCATAGCAGTTTCTCACGGAGATGAACCAAGAAGCTCACCCTGTCAGAAGTGAGATTTGTGGTTCCCACGATCCATGAAAACTCTGCATACAGACACATGTTTCAAGCTTCTTTGCCAGACATCATAACTAGCATGTCTAAAATTTTTCAAAAATTACAAAAGAAGAGCTATCTTCCATTACTTGGTATTAAACACTGTGTCCAATTTCCATGACATAGAATTGCAATTAAAACCTGACTACTCTGGTGTCAGGAGAGGGTGACATGCAGCTGAGAGTACGTCAGCCCCTGAAGTCCAGTTTAGCCCCTGGAAGGTTAATCTAATACTGTCACAGATACTTCCAGTGTAAATGACCCATAAAGTCCACATGTGACATCGCCTTGGCCTTGCAGTGTTCTTTTTATTGTCCTGGCATATCTTCAAAAAGATACATTTGTTTTCAGGAAGATAAAATGGAAATAAATTTTAATGAAAAATGAGTACAGAAGTGATTACACAGAAGGAAACTAAACTAACACTGCTGTGTCTGGCAAGTCTCCTGCAGCCTTTGACTAAGCTGGTTATCTCTTGATTAAAAAAAATCCCACAAAGAACAGGAAGAAGGACAGCATCAATAAAACAAAGCTATAACCTCAGCCAACACTCTTCACTCATCTGGGAAAAATGTTGATTTGGGGTTATTTGGAGCAGATTTAGATGCTACAGTGGAGCTTTAATGATGCTGACACTGCAGACTAGCCCAGTGGGCTACTCAGCAGCTGCTTGCAAGGGCCTTGGGTTTGCACTGAGTGTTGATCTCTTCATGGTGAATCTACCTATTCCTTCCTGCAGCCTGAGCAGCAGGCTAAGTCTAACATCGAAGAAAATGACTCACGTGAAAAGACAGCAGCCTTCAGATGACCACCTGGATATGTTTTTGAACTCTTAAAACATTTGTAAAAGAACAGAAAGGAATATGATACTCTGCTTGGAGGACAACGAGGATGCCAAGAACTGCATGTTCAGTTCCTCACTGCCCTAAGGCCTTTGGATCCATAAAACCTCAGAGCAGGGTCTCATGACTTTTCATTCTCTTACAGCAGCATTACACCAGCCTAATGCCCAGTAGCTCCAACCCATAGTTATCACAAAAATAAGAAGACACCTTTCTACCAACGCTGAGCACAGGATGCTTGCAGACCCACTCAGATTCACATTAAATGTTTGATCTCTGCTCTGGAGGGTAAATTAACCAGCTGAGTTTGCACAGAAGCAGCTGTGTGTGCCTACGTGGCTGTGGTGCTAATCAGCCTCTGAGCTGCAACCTGTGAACCTCTTCCAGTTGTTCCTAAAGCATTAATCTACCTAAGGGCTCAACCTTAACAATCTTTACAGTACAAACCTTACCTGCTTGGAGATACTTGGATTAAAATGGCAAACCACTTATTTTCTAGACATTAAATTTTAGTATAAAATTGCAAACCCTATTGTGAAAAGTACTCATTCCCCACAATAGCTGAGCAGTGCACACTAATGCTGCTGGCACACGTTCCTGCCAGGCTACACCTAATCATTGCACGCTGAGCTGCGGCACAGCTACAAAAGCAGGAATTAACAGAGCTGTTGTAGATTATGAGTATGTTCAGCCAGGAACTTACTGAGAGCAGTGGCCATAAAATGTATCATTGTCAGAGCATTTGGAAAAGGAGGTGCCTGTACTCTGGTGGCCCTCCAGCAGCACATTGCTGCTGCCTAGGTGGTCTTTGGACTTCAAGTACACTTTGCCCCATTGCTCCCAGCCTGTCACTTGTATCATCTCTGCTTGGATAAAGGGCAGATGTAGGGTGCTTCGTGTCGTAACACCACAAGACGCGGCTGCCTGCAAGGTTCCTGTCTAGTCTAAGACCTCATCCAGGTTCTCTGCAGCCTAGGAGGGATGGTAGCACTTCCCGAGGACAACGCATCTCACCTGCCCCAGCCATCTGCCCTACACCAGCATGAACTCCAGGGATCCCACAGAAATATCGTGGATTTGACATGACTCATGGTGTGATTCAGATACCTAAACACAAGTCTGTAGTGACTCAGCTCTTAATTGATTTTACTGGTCACAGCCTGTGTGGTAGAAGTTAATGTGAAGGTCATTTTGAATGAAATGAAACAGGCGTCTTTCTAAGGATGATTACTAGCTTGGACACTTCCCTGTAGATTTTCTTGTTTTGAAAAATGCAGTGACAACATACAGTATCTTTGAAACAAAGCCTGACTCATTTATCCATACAAGCACAGTGGTCAGAGGCATGGGGGTAAAATGGAGTGGTTTCTTATTCTGCTTTAGCCTTTCCCTCGCACTTCAGCATGGCCACTTTAGTCCCATTATCCTGCTTCTCCTGCCCATGGTTTTTGTGCCCTCATGCTCTCCTCTTGGACTGCCTGCACAACAGCTGCCTTATTTAAATTGTTTTTCAAATCATGCAGTTTCTCACCTTCCTTAACAAGGCAGACTGTTCCCTACCTGGAAAGGGATGTCCAATATAAGTTAAGCAATAGTGGAGAGAAAGCCCCAGGATAATTTGGTGTTTTCTTGCAGCAAGCAAAACATCACACAGTGGTCCTGAACGTATCACAATTTATTTTTTAATTAAATCTGGACTAGAACCTTCAGTGTCCCAATTCTGAAAGGAGCCTGTATAAACAATAGTTCAACCAGTTCTTTGCTGAGAGACAACTAAGTTTGTGCTTCATCAGAAAGAACCCATTTCACTCCCAAGAATAATTTTAATCCTATTCCTAATTCACATACATTAACTCTCAGAGTTGATTAGAGTAGCACAACATGAAGTAATCAAGTTTAAGCACTGTACATAATGCTCAGCAGTTTCTGCCCAAGGCAGAATATATAACATCAACAAATTTGTTTGCAGGGTTGCTCTTTTGAGACTATCTGTGGACTTTCTGTTGACAAAAATATTTCTTTTTTTTTCTCTATGGTATTTGCACAACGTATTCCCTGGAACACCAAAAGAAAGAGGACAATAAAAAGACTGCCTTCATAGTCCCGCACAATGTATGGTTTGTATGAGGCCCTCTGAGTCTTTTTTGCTTGGCTTCTTGACTCATCTGAACTAATTTACTTTGGGTCAAATACAGAAGTCTTTATTGAGGCAAAGATTCATTGCCTCCAAATGACCAGATCTTGAAAGAATCCTCAGTTGCCACTAAGCAAACAACTCAATCAGGCTACCTCTCTGCTAATAAATTAAATATGTTTGGGATCATTCTCTCAAATACCGGCCAGCTGGCACAGGATGGCCCCTGTCCACGATGCTTAACTTTCTTGACCACCAAAACAAAAGGGTTGTGTGCAAATTGCCTTTGGGAAGAGTCTCTGACCCATGCTGAGTTCTGCACCATGCCAACGTCTGCACCATGCTCAGGGACTGCTGCCTGACATGGGCCAAAAGCATACCATGATCAGCTCTAACAACTAAATGATATCATGGACTGACCTCCTGCACCACAGTACGTGACTCCAAACTCCTTAAATATGAGCACATATGAAGTCTCAAAGTCCAACTTGGGTAAATGATGCTAAATTTGCATGGTCCTGTGTCAGGGAAGCTGCCATTGAATCCAAACACAAAAAGTGAGCCAAGGCTTCCAAGTTCGGCAAGATATTACACCTTTTGAGTTAATCTTGGAAGTTTGAACTTGCAAAGTTTTCCAATTATAACACCTTGGTGCAGTTGATAGGAAAACATGATTAATTCTTGTATGATTCACCACGTTACTCTATTTCTTCACCTAATCCCTCCTGGATAAGAGTGAGAAGAAGTGTGAACAGAGTAGGATAAATTGACAGTGACTATTGACAAAACAATGTTGTGAAATAATCCAGCTGAATCATTATGTTTGGTATTGAACATATTGCTGCCCCGAGCAGCAGTAAGGGAGACCTGGGCTTTGGCTGCCTTGGTGCTGCACAGAAACTGTGGCATGGTGCCTTGCTCTGCTTTCCTCCTCCCAAGGAATGACTAATGCCATATTCAATTTCCTTAATATGGCTTTGTGTTCTTTATACTGCAATGGAGATTTATATTTGAGTCTGAACAGGGAGAACCTGTACTGAAGAGACAAGAAGGACAGCCAAAGCCAGAGGGACTTTTGGGCTCTCCACCACTCATCAGCTTCTTGCTAGTGGCTCAGAAGTCATCCTCCCTGAAGGGCACCACAGTCCTGTTCAAGAGAGAACCTTTAATTTAAGCCAATTATTTCAAAGTATTCACTGCTTGCTCCAGTGTCTGCTCCTACTAAAGATATCACACCACCACCAAGGGGAGTGTTAAAGATGGACCACAAGCTGTGCTCTGCACTGCAACCTCTAGTTAGCAATGTGCCTCTGGTGCCTGTCTATTCTTTCACTTTTCCAGACCAAGCAATACATTAAAGGATGTCTCAAAAACTCAAAAACTCTGAATATGGTTTTTCTTCCCTATTGCTTGAAGTACGTCAAAAAACATTAACTTCTGTTGTCTGTGTGATACAAGCAGCATTGTATCATCTGCAGTTCACATTCAGAGAAAGACAGGCAGAGAGCACTTACGTACCCAGGGAAAAGCTATCACATTATATGGGGCAATGGAAAACAACCCATCCTGTAACCCACAGTTTGCATTCCTTCAGAGTTTAGGAAGAGATGAAAGTGAAACCACTTGATCAAAGAAAAATTTCCGGGCTATCGTACAGCAAATTGAGTTTTTCTTGGGTGCTGAGCTGTTTCCCAGTTCCTGACAACATTTAACCTGCAAGCAGTGTTGCAGCAGCCTCAACAGAGGAGCTGAAAATTGTGTGCAGGTGCATTAAATACCCAGCAATGGTGTCACGTGTGTTCACTGCCCTCACACATGCCCCTCTGTGGGCAAGTGCCCTGCAAGGGTCCCAACATTCAAATTTATCTAAAGCCAATGTGATGTTTTCCCCCATGCTCTCAACTCTGCAAGCAAAGGCGGCTCTATGGCTGGGGCACAGAGCATGGCAGTTCAATCCCTCACCCCTAGACACCACTGTCACCATGGGATTACACAGTATGTGCTGCAATTTCAGCATAAAAATGAGAAACTCATCTACACCCAGCTCTTTTAAAACTTGAAGGAAAAAAGAAGGGACACTATGGAACAGCAGGCTGGTATGGGAGAGCCACAAGTAATCATTTCTGACCCCATGCTGATGCTGTAAGTTATGAGAAAATGGTTTATTCTCTCCTCCTTGACCTATTTCAAGTCCTTTAGAGTTCTTCACCTCTACTGCAGAAACTCAGACTTATATTATCAACCTCCAAAACAGTCTTTTGGCAGCACAGCATGAAATCCAATGGACTGCAAAAGGAGCAATTAGAGCAGCAAAGTGTATTGGAAAATGCCTTCTACCATCTGCAGGACTGCATAGCTTTTCAGCATTTAGATATTGCTAATATTTGTCCATCTGCAAGCACACTACCTTGCCTCCAACTGCCCCATAAGCATTTCTTAGTTTCTAGTGCCCTACAGCCATTCTGTATTTATAGTTACCAGGTATGTGCAATTCAGATACGTGCAATTATTTCCAACAGATCACCAAGCCATAAGATAGCATCAACACTCCCTCAGCCACCTCCAAACCATCACCTAAATAACCTCAGGCCAACAAACCCATCACGTTGCTCTCTTATAATCAATTTACAGTTGACCTCATAGCCCTATGCCATAGCCTGCTCAACATAGCCTTTGCCAAAGCCTGTGGAATGGTCACAGTAATCACCCAAGAAATGCAGCAAATAAAGCACTGCAACTTCTGCTGAGGGTAGCAGGATTTGTCAGGGGTTTTGTTCTTCTGGAGAGCTGGCAGTCAGTGGTACCCACTTCAGGACACAGTCACCCACCAGGTAACATGGGCATAATGTTTTCACTCAAAGTCATAGCTGAAAAAACACCACCCAGCCCTCCTGGCCCAAACTTGTGGTTACATATGAGACTTCAGCTCCAGTGCTGAAGGCACCTTTACCTGCATGAAGTGACTCTCAGCACAGTCCTGACAGGCTGAGAGATTCATTGAGCACAGAACTGAACAGGGAAGGGAAGTAAAGCAATTGTATTAGACAAGAAAGACAGAAATTTTTCTTCTTTTTTTAGTGCACTCAATATAAAAAAGCAACTGTGAGGAGACACTGTGAGTGATGGGTTAGCAGCTTAGCAATATCTCCAGAAGAAATTTTGTGTCGTTTTCTTTTGCTCTTGAGAGCTGTGATAGATGAGCTCATTGTTCACATCTTCCCACTGTTAAACAGAGCAGACTCTGACCGAGCTGGATTTGTCTTGCTCTTCGTTTGCCTTGACCTTTCAGGAAGGAACAAGGTAAATCTCCATGAGGATTCCCAGCAGACTGCACAATCAGACTCAGAGCTGCCAGTGTCTCCCCAGATACCCCACGTCCAGGTTGGCACAGCCCAAGGGAATGGTCATCACTGCACCATCACCCAGAGTCACTGCCTGTGCCTTTGCAGGCAAGCTGGAGTCCCACCAACATCAGGCTCCAGGGGGACAGCCAGGGACTGCTGTTCTACCCATAGGACAGGAGGCCAGCAACCTCTTTTTCATACAGAGATGTTCAGTTCAAAGACACAGCTGGCAAAAATCACAGAAGGTGGTGAACATTAAAGATCCAGGCAAGAAAATGCAACATGAAGTTATTTCCTAGAACAAAATCTGAAAAAGGGACAATGCACGTCCCGGTGCTCTGCTGTTACACAGTGCGAATAAATTGTTTCTGCAAGAGAAATAGTTTGAGGCTTTTTCTTAGCCAAAAGAAAAACAGACCAGGGACTAATCAAATTCAGTGTTCTTCAGCAATATAAGGCTATTTACTTGTCCTCCAATGTAATTTCAATCGTTTGAAAACAAAAGTGAAACCTTTAACACATATCTCACTTGTAAATGTTTTAAAGACCAGAGGGTCTCAGTACATTGGTATCACTCCACAAGTGTTACTGAGTTCCTCTCCAAATGTCTTTTGGAAGCAATGGAGTAGAAGCTTAGTCACGAAGGTGGATAATCATAAAGACAGTGGAACAGACCTGAAGGCCTGAGGTCAGGGTGGGACCTGGTCTGGACCTCAGAAGTGCTGTGTATCCCCAGAGCAATGTGTTAAGGTATCTTGAGTGCACATTTTGGATCTGCCCTACCCTTAGTTCATCCACTGGGTCCTTCAGTGGGCGTTCAGGGACAGTGCTCTTTAAGGATTTTTAAAAAAATAAAACAAACTGTGCAAGATGCTGGAAGTGCTGAACTATAAGGGAAAGAAAAAACTGAACCAACACTGTTCCATCCAGAAGCAATTTACCATCGACTGACACGTTTGCTTGGGGTTTTTTTGTTTTGCCTTTTTTTTTTTATTTTTATAAATTTGTTCTTTGCCAGTAAGTGTTACTTGAGGTACCTAAAATTGGCTTCTCTTTGCCAGCTCCTCCTGTAATCCGTGACCTCCTTCCTCCCAGAGAAACAAAGCCATGGTGGATAAAAGCACTGCAGATTCACTAGATAATTGAAATAATCACAGAAAACAGTGTTATACACTCTAGACTTTGCCTTGAAAGCATCAAAGGCGTGCATATTTACAGCATCAAAAAAAAGGGAGCTTTAAAAGAAAATTTACATCTTGGACTAGATATGGCTTTTTAAAAACACAAATCAACCCTCGCTTGTGATTGGTGTTGGGCTGGCCCTGATGGGGGCTCTGACCTCATGATGCAGTTTTTCCTCCTACAGTTACAAATGAACCTCAGTTTCCTTCTGGAAAGATCCCTTCTATATTAAAAAAAAAAAATGGATAAGAGGAGTTGCTGAACCTCTGTCAGGTTGCCGAGTGCCAATAAAAGTGCAAGCTTGAGCCATGTCTTCAGGCAGATCTGACAATGGCAATACTCACCCCCCTAAGAAAGTAGCTGAGCTGTATCCCTTCCCGTAGCACATTTCATGCCGACCACAAAAAGGGAACATTTGCTTACAAAGCAATTGTTTTAAAGCCAACTCCTGACTCTTTAATTTACTGAATATTTGTTCCCCTTGACTGAAACTTCAGCAGTCTTTCTCTGCCAGAGCTAATATTTTAAATCGTCTATTTTAACATCATTTGCATAACTTTTTCAAAACATGTTATAACTATCTATGTCCTCCTATTTTACATCCTGCCTAATCCCAAGGTCAAGGAACTCAATAGGACCCCCTTGATTTTACTGGGTTTTGGACAAGAATTTGCAGACCCAACAAGAGAAGCCTGCCAGCAATGTGCTGCATTCGCCACGGGCTCTCGCCTCTCTCCAGCGTACACTGGACACTTGACAGCGGGACCACTCTTGGTTTGTTTTTATTCACTCTGTGTCATGTATTTTAAACTTTTATCCTTGCTCAAAAAGCCAACAATTATGCTTGTGACATTCTTTTGTAAGGTCTTTGCGGCTACAACAAAGTCTTTAGTCAAAATCTTAGTAACAGCTAAAATTAGTCTTTTCTAAAATACTATTTTCCAGAGGAGTAAAGATGTTGTGGAGAAGATGTCTACAATCACAACAACCTTTCTGCTCAAAAAGCTGCAGGAAATGAAGACTGTGCAAGCAGGAGTCACTCACCTGTAAGCCACAAAAGCAGAGACATGCCAAGAGGGATCCTGACCCAATGCTTGGCAGACTTCATGGAAATGCTCCTCCAAGCCAAAGCCCACCATGGCTCACAACAAAAGGGTCTCATCCTGACCCTGCTCAATCAAAACCCAATGGGTTCTTCTGCACCCATCCACACAACCCGGGCTTTCTAACTCTGCTTACCCCCAGGATTTTGGACAAGAGCGCATATGCATTTCCCATTATATCTTTGCTATGGTAGGTCAAGGTGAAAGAGCAAGATGAACATGACCATTTTGCATGCTTCAAACCAATATTGTTTCAACATAGGCTCTTGTCTTTCAGTATTGTTGTTATGAACATCATGGTGCATGTCTACTGTCCACAGAGCCCGATAGCAATGTTTAACAAGATGTCAAATTGACTTATTTTGGCCTTATGAGGTGTGCTTTTGCAATCTGGTCCATAAATAACAGTTTTTAATTAAGTATCTATTAGCAGATGTTTGACAAGAGTAGTTACCACTAGTGGCAGGTATATATGAAACTATTTCGTATACCATGTTATGCAACAGTGACAGACCTGTTGTATGTATACTACCATTATTCAACAGATCTGCTCTGCCCTTGTGCTCCCTCCATGCAGAGACTCTCAGTCTTCAGTTCCAGATGGGAACAGGTCTGAGACTATTTCCCATCAGCAGCCTGTTGTGGTTTATACAGTTGCTCTATCACCCAGTGCCACCTCCCTACCCAGGATGGGTGTCAGGAAAAGGAAAGGAGATTCATGGGTTGAAACTGATTTAATAAAATAATAACCATAAAAGCTAATAATAAACTAATAGTAATAATAGTTATAATATAAAATACACAGAGTTATACTCAGCCAATACTCAGCCAATATTGTGGGGGAGTAGGCCTCAGGGTTAGGATGGTAAACAAGTCCCTCTTGAGATGTCAGCCATGGAAGAAGGAGCAGGAGGACAAGGAAGAGGCAGAGAAGAAGGTCCATCCCCAGCAAACTCCCCAGTTTATAGTGAATGTAACATTTATGGTATGAATAGTATTAATTGGTTAGCTTGGGGTCACCTTGGGGTCAACTCCACTGGGTTTCTGTTCCTCTCAGCCTTTGCATGTGTTTCTCAAGACCTTGAAGACCTTAAGCACTCTGGTAACCTGCATACCAGTATTAGCTGAAACCTATAACAAAGTTTTTATCAACTTTGCTCCCATGAAATAGTGTGTTGTAGTCCTTACAAAACTGCAGTTTTGCTTAACAGAAAACTGACTCTCAAATTCTGTCCCACTAAACCAGGACACAGCCAAACAGCCTCTTTGACAGCCTACGTGATACAAAGCTGATGGCAATTCTGCTTCTATGGTAGTGTACAAAAATTGGTTTTCATTGGTGGTAGTTTTCATACAGCTCATCCAGGAGTTGCCTTCTGTGTCACATCCCATCTTCCATACAGGAAGGAACTATGAGCCCAGCCCAAAGGAAAGCACACCACTCCCTAGGTACCTTTTGTTTGGCAGGGTCTGTAACCTGTTAGAGGCAATTTCTCCCGGAGAGGATTATTGACTCTGAGTTGCATTGTCTGTGAGATGCAGCAATCTGACATGACTTAAAGGATGTGAAGGAGAATACAGCATTCAGCGGAAAGAGCAAGGAAAATTAAGGTGCGCGTAGACTAGACACATTGAATGAACTGGAAACCAGCAGCAACATCAGGGACAAAGAAGATAAAAATAAAAATACTCCGTATGCTCTCAGTAAAACAACTGCAGGAGACATGGTTTCCCTCACATTTCTGACTTCCATCCTCACCTTTAATGCTTGCAAAGATAATAAGTTTTATAGATAGCATATTTGCTCCTCTGAAGCAAGACTTTCAGAACTGAAAAACAAAAGGAGACTTGCTGCAAGCCCACACCTACCATGCTGCTGAACAAGGACTCTCTCCACTGCTGGGATGGCATCGGTCTGCTGCTGCACACAGGGAGGTTTCCTCTTCTGCTCCCCAGGACTTGTCTGTTTCCTGCTCACCCCTCTTGGAGCGGTACCTACAGCTGGGTGAAACATCACCTCCCGATAGGGTAAGCTATAATCCAGCTAGCACCAAGGCAGCCAGCCACAAAGTCTAATCAGACTTTCATGCAAGTCTCCTATTTAAGGACTGATCAGGCCAAATCCTGTTTCACTGGCCTGATTTGAAAATTTGCAGGTCAGAGCTATTGGGCTGCAGGCTACTTGCATGCAGCATGTTTGCTTTTCTGTGATGCCACCTGAAAATATCCCCCTGCCCTCACTGTAGAAAGCTGCCAAGGGTTTTGTTAACAAAGAACTGGCTTTCCCAGTCCTTTATATTGAGCAGAAAGACTTTCTGAAATTTCTCTCTCACAATCAATTTGATGGTAATTTGTACCTTGCAGCTCAGCTGTCCCATATTTAGGGTGTTTACCCATCCCAAGCAGTGGGTGGGTGGGATGGCTGTAGGAAGCCGTGGACCCTGTGCTGTTGTGAATCAGCCCAGCTGAGCTGACTTGTGAGGCTGTCGCCTGACTCCTGCCAGCTGAGCCTCTGCCTTCGCCTCCTGTGACTCATCCTCCTCCCATTTAAACAAAAAAGCCCCCAAACTGAGGGCTGACTCATGGCTGCTTTGAAGGTGGGAGTGGGGTGGCTTTTGTGTCATCCCCTCCCTGCCCTGGGAGGGAATACTGGGGACGATGCTGTCTCTGCAGCAATGAACCTGGAGTCAGAGCTCTAAAAATAATAGCGGGAAGAACAAGAAAGGCCTCTGAGAACAAGACCCCCCTTTCAGCTGCCTCCTGTAATAGCACTTCAATCACTTCTGCAGGGGCAAGGGGGGACAGTGGGTGTGAGATGCAGGGGCTGACTGAGTTCCCAAGGTCTGTAATTACACAGGATTAAAATGCACAGCTCTGCAGTTACGTTTTGACAGAAAAATACAACCTCAACACAGGGAAATGTCGGGAAAGGGCACCAATGAAGCAGAACAAGCAGGGCAAATTCAGCTCTGATTTAAGCACATATGGTTTTGCTGCTGGATCTGTCCCCTTGGCACCCACTGACAGCTGTCTATTACCCAGTGGTCCTTCCTACCAGAGGCAAAATCACAGATTTCCTTAGAGATAGCACACCTCTGGCTCTAGATTTCTGCTTTGGTGTTGGGTGTGAATGTCTTCCCTCCACAGATACCCACTGCCTGTCCTGTGAAGAGGAGCCAGTGATGAGTTCCCTGGCTGGGCACAGCCCATTCCCCTCCTGCTCTGCCCATCCCCTGCTGCCTGCCTTCAAAATCATTAACGATCATAAGAAAGAGCATCTCCTTTAACTGCACAATGTCAAATGACTCTTCAATTTAAGTGCTCATTTGTTTTCATCAATCCAGACCCAAGCTGCTGTGCCTCTGTGCAATGAGACCAACTGGTAGTATTCCACTTGGGAATATACTCAGACTTGGAAATGCTCAGACAATCTGCTGCCAGCAGAAAATGGTATCTTAGAAGTCATGGAAAGCCCAGAAACAAAATAGAAGATCAACTTGGATAAGCGCTACGAAAAGGGAATTGGGAGGGTGGGGAGGGGCTATCGCTGGTTGTCTTTGAGGAACCCATTAGGCTGACATCTGCATTTCCAAGTAGGACTAAACCATCCATCAGGAGATTGGGTTTGCTCAGATGTTGCTTCAACATTCAATTCATTCAAAGTAATTTAGCTTCATCTGTGCACTTGCAAATAAACTGTTACTTGCTCTGTATCTACAAAACACTGGGGTTTCTTGCTTAAAAAAAAATAAATGGAAAACACACATGCCAAGCCAGTACCGTTGCCATCTTTGCTGTCCCCATCTCCAGTTGGTGGAGAGGGACCTGGCACGAGTCAAGCAGCAACGGGTGTAACACACCCCCAGACTATTTGCCCAGCAGGAAAAGGGAAATTACTCTGCTAAGCAGCTATTTCCAGAACAGAAAGTGGAAAGAATGAAGCATTGCTTAAACTATATCATCCTGCATCCCCTCCTGTGTGCTTCAACACCAAAAACTTCATAGAAACCCCAGGATAAATTGGCTTTGTGGTCTGGTGTGGGCACAACACGATAAAAATTGCCTGCAGGCATGCACATCTATAATATGTTTAAGTCACTGGTGCTGTCGGGCATCGCATGCCCCCTGTGTGGCACAGAGCATCAGACAGCCCATAGTCCCTAGGGAACAGGAAAGGAAAGCGGGAATTCAAGCTCAGTGAATCTTGCTTATATATAGGTTAGTCAGCAGGGTGGGAGGCAGGGTTAAATAACTGCTATACACTATAATATGTGCCATCCTACAGCAAAATTTCATTATGTGTAACTCTCCTTACTTCTATCTGTGCAATAAAGACACCCAAGGATATTCCATGATGCTAAAATGAGCACCCAAGTCTCCATTCAGATCTTGAACTAGAAATAAACCTGTATCAGCACAATAAAGTTGTTAACCGAAGACCAATTTTAATTTCTCCTTAAAACACAGATCTGCTATGAAAAGCACACAGGTTTTAATCCCTTCTGCTGCCACTGGTGTTGCTGTTCCTCCTGCCTGTGCCTGCAGTGGGTAGCAGTGAAAATCGGGCAGGTCTCCAGTGTCCCCTGGGGTGACCAGTGCCACTGCATAGGAGCAGCTTCTGGGTTGACAGCAGTTGGTTGCCATTTCCACAAAGCACAGAGCAGCTTTGTCCCCAGTCCATCAGCTTGATGCTTGCCAGTGGGAAGGACTCGGTGGCCAACCCCAGTTATCCGGGCTGTGCTCATCAGCTCAGCACCCAGCTGTCCACCAGCGCAAAGGGAACGGCAATTAGAAACTGGGATTAAAATGATTTTTATTAGGCTAGTGGGAAAATAACGAAGCATTGACATTTTTTGTTTGTGACACCGTGTATGTATGAGATGATGATGATGATGATGATGATGATGATGATGATGATGATGATGATGAATGCTAAGCAGAGAGCCTTTCCTCCTTCCCTTTGTCATACTGATTCTTCTGCTGCTTAGGTCTGCTTGCTGGCTTCTTCATGATCCTGTATGGTTAAAAACTACCTGCCCTTGGCTTTGCCCACCCTGCTGAGCCCCAGCACATGCTGTGTGCCCTGAGCCTGGCTGGGGCACCTGGCGTCCCTGCTGGCCCCAGGGGAGGCCACTGAGCCATGGCACATCTTCTCCTGCAGCAAGGCAGCGAGCCTGCAGCCCTGGCTCGTGATTCACTGCAGGTCATCAAAACACAGTTCAAATACTGTATTTTTCACAGGCTAAGGCAGATGCAATACCTGAACAAGAAGACTGTGGATGGGAGCAACCACACTCGGTGGATCTGGGAAGTAAATGCCATCTCCAGGGCTGGGCGGTGAGGACCACTGAAGACTTACAACTCCCTTGAGGAGGTGGAGAGGGGATGGAAGGGGGTTTTCCCTCACTTACAGGGGTCATTTTCTAACCAGAAGTTGTATAAGCCAAGAAAAACGTGACTGATTCGTATACTTCACAGTCCTTGTTAATCTCTGTTCTCATAAATCAAGAAGGTAAATATAGATCAGTTATTGCCTGGGTTTATCAGGGTATATTTGAGCAGAAGCCAGGCTGTCAATGCTTTATGTGGACAGCGAGAACACAGCCCTAGCATCAATCTGGTTTGTTTAATTGACATGTTTGTTTCTCTTTAGCTGACTGGATACATTAAGAAATTACTCACTCACTCCTCTTGGTTTTTAATTGAAATCTACTTTACTGTACCCAAAAGCAGGAAACAAAGCAACACTCTCAATTTTCCTGTGTGCTCTTCACAGAGGAGATGGCACCAGCTTCTTCTTCAGCACTCATTTCCAGCTCCATTCAGTGCTGGCTCCGTGAGACTGGAAACATCACCTCAGATTAGGTAAACCTTTTCATAAAAGCCATTAACTCCTCTGTGGGAAAGCCCAGTGGATTTTTCCATGAAATGTAATTTCTAAAAGCCTGTCTTTATAGATGTGCAAAGTTAAAGCCCAGGAAAATAACAATAAATAAATAAATAAATAAAGGCAAAATGGGCCAATGTAAACAGCATTTCATTAATGTACAATCCAGAGCTACATTCTCTCTATACCTGTCCTACTCCAAACCCCATTCCTCAAAATGTGTATTTTTTAGAATTAGATCTAACTAAATGGGAATACTACTATTTATTTTGCATTCTGGATTAACCTTTTTTCCTGTCTACATACTAGTGAAAAATACTAATTTTTTCCTTTCCAATCCTTTACCTGTGTTGTAAGAGCAGAAGCTTTTTGCATACTACCTGGCACATCAGTGATGAAAAACATGCTGTCCTATTATCCTCCCCCAGCACTGCAGAAGTTTGCTTGAAACCTATTTACTGCTAGAATGCGCATATTAATGTCTTGTCTTATTTGCCTCAACAAAGGGAAGCTATTTTAAGTTACTAGAAGATACACAAACTAACCAAAAAGCCAATCTTTGTTTCCTAAAGAAGCCATCTGACTCATGTTCCTTCTTTTACCTTATTTTTAAAGCATCTTTGGGGTACTCTTGTGGACAGCACAGCCCCACGTGTCAAAGGAGGGTCGCTAAAGGATGGTTGTCCCATGCCATGGGTACCTACTCCAGAGCCAACCATCCAACAAGTCAGCACCAATGCCAGCCCAGCCACGTGGCTCAAGATCCCATTAGCAGCTTGTAAGTGAGCCAGGACCCTGATCTCTGATAATGACGTAATGAATACCAAATGAAAACCTAAAACTTTGCTACCACAGGCAGTGATCTTATCAACCTCTTCAGAAAGAGGAGCTGCATCAGGCCCTGCTGGTTCTTCAGTGGGAGATTTCAGCTAGTATGCTGCAGGTAATTCAATCCCAGCCACTCTGTTCTTCCAAGCAGCGCTCAGCCAAGGCTGCATTACGATATTAAATTGGTGACTTCAGAGGTGTAGGCTTTGGCTTATTGTCCTTCAGCTGAGACACAAACTCAGGTTGAACAGACCTGGAATGACCTAGCCAAAATATCTTGGCTGAGCTTCAACTGAAAAACTGCATTTAGTCCAAGGAAAACTGCACTATGGTTTCATTTAGATAACATTTTTGCCTTCAGCAGTGACCCTTCTCAACGTTGACCTTTGGCTTTAGCAGTGAGAAATCACTGGGGAATAGTAGATCAATAGAAACATCAATGATGACAAACTATCAGATCAATACAGTCCTCTTTCTTTATGCAGTGTTGCTGGTTTAGGAGCAGACTGCTGAATAGCTAATGCCACATATTTTCCATCCATGGGATATTCACAAACCTTTCCTTTCTTGCAAGACCTGTTCCTGGGACCAGAGTGGTTATTCTGGACACGCAAAAAGCTATGCTTTTGTGAAAAACAAACAGCAGACAATAAACCCTCTTATTTGCATGCAAAGCAAACGCGCACACACGCTCTTCAAACCCCGAGATGGGCAAAGCCCTATCCATGATTAGTAGCAAGATGGATAAATCAAGCAGCCAGTTGAAATGTCCAGCAAGCGTTCACATCTTTTTCTTTTTTTCCCCACAGAAAAAAAAAATGTTTAGCTGGTTGTTTCTTTTTTATATTCAAGCAGAAATAGATCAGTCTCTGGGTAAAATTTGGCAAGTAAACGCTAAAATACTCTGAAGACCACTAATTTTAACCTGGCGCTCTCAGCAGTAGCGTGCAGGCTATTTGTGTACAAAACCAAAACAAATGCTGTGGCCTAACACTGCTTTTACAGAGGACAACACAAACAGCTTCTCCTGTGCGTGGCCAGCCCAGCAGAGAGCATGCTGGACCTGTCCCTGTAGCGTGTCGCAGTGGGGACAGACAGTTGTGGCTGGTGTGTGCAACATCACAGCAGAGCAAGGCAGCCCTCCAAAAGCCTCCCAGAACAAGAAACCCTCCTTTCTTTCCTGCCCCCTGCTCACTGCAGGTGAACTGGGCTACGAGATGCATCCTCTTGCCAAAGCCTTGCCCCTAAAGCCCTAGCATAATTCTGACAACCATTTACAGTACCTGCTCTTGTAGCAAAATAAAAATGGGCTCTCTGAGCTCTTTACTGATACAGTGAGTTTCTGCCTAAAACCAGCCTGGTATGGCTCCTGCTAGAACTGCAGCTTTACTATGATGAGTAGATGGCTGTACCGAGCAATCCTCTTCAGCTTCAGAGGACAGGCATGTGAGGGGCAGCAAATACCACAACACATTGCTCCAGATTAAGCACTGAACCACCAGAACAGGGCAATACCGACAGATACAGACTATGCCTTATACATTGCATCAAATCCCAGGTGGCTGGCAGCTTTTGGAGAGCTTGAAGACATCAAATAGGTGCTGCTCTTCTGGGGAGCACCTGAGAAGCATAAACTCATTCCAAACACAGTCAGAGATGTTACCCTGTGGTGACTCTACATCCAGGGTCATGTCCTGCCAATAAATCCATCAAACATCCCTGAGCTGGTATCATTTTTGTGCTATGGTACTTTATCTGTCACTCTTGGAGCAGAAAACTGAGACCAAATCCTGCCACCAGCTGCACCCCTGCTACTTTAACTGAAATCCAGAAGAGCTAAACCCACCTGCAGGGCAGCGGGAAATGATATTCAGCAATGAATCAAGTTTCATCTGATTAAGACATAACCATCATGGCATTTGTGGTATGGCCCGGAGGGACAGGTTGCATTTTTCAGCTACACAGTGGCCCAAAGCATTGATGTTAAACCATGGGATGAAGAAAATTAGAAGGCAACAATCATGCTTATGCCTGGTTTTGTTGTTAAAAGCAGCCTTCTCTGGATAAGAAAAATATAGTGTATGGTCCTTTAAATAACACAGCAGCCTCCAGACACTGAATCATTTAATCCCTTCTGGCTGGCAGTTGCTTCATCCCAGCCTCCCCCAAAGGCACTGTTACCCGCTGCAGCCCCTGTCCCAGCGCAGGAAGGGGAGCCCCACCAGGGACCACAGCTCCGCTGTGCTGAGGTTTTACCCCAATTTTTGTCCACACCTCCACACCACACACACCTCTCCCCATGCAGGGTGGAAGTACCCTGATATGGGTTTATGAAAAACATCCACACTGCTATTTTCTTTTAACCTTTCGAAGATGCTGCTTAGCAGGGCAGATTAACTTTTTCCATTGCAGAAGTTAAGTGGCCAGTTCCACTACAGACCAGTAATGTAAATAATGCAGAGGGTGTTCTGTGAACGTCATTAAGGCCATCCAGCTGCATCATGGCCGCAGTCCCTGTGCATCAGGGCAGGGCCTCCTGGGATCAGGGAGAAGGGTGGCACAGCTCCCTGGTCAAGGCACTTGCTTTCATCTGCCCAGCTAATTGCACCTGCCCAGCTAATTGCACCTGCCCAGCGAGGTCAGGGTCCCATAAAGCATGTGGAGGCAGTTGCTCACCAAAAAAAATGACAGCCCGTGCAGTCAACACACCTGAGACTGGGCAATATTTTTACTATCATTTCACAGCATTAGGACTGCAAAGAACAACAAAGCTCACTCCAGAAACCTGTTGCAGAGGCAGTGATCTGAGTGAGGTTTTCTAAATCTTAAGCTGGGGCTTAAATTCCAGGACTATCCTTCCTCATGCTGGTATTCATTGTACCACCAGTCGTCAACAAGAGATGAGACAGCAAGATTAATCCCTCCTCTTATCCTCCTGTATTAATGGCTCCGTCACTTTGACCTCAATAAGGCAGTCACTGAGTTTACAACTGATGCAAAAGAAAGGAAAAGAGTGGCCAAGCATTCTGGCCACTTTTCTAAAAGTACCGGTGCTTCTGCAGGGCTCCACCTGGTCTCTGCTCACAGACACTGTCAACTGAGCTTTGCAGTGGATGTCCGGGAGCTACTGCTGTTCAGTGAGTTATGTTTTGATGCTCTGGACCAAATCAGAGTGAGAACACTTGCTGAAGCTCTGGACATGAGTTATCAGACATACAGGGCAAGCAGGTGGAGGTCTAACCTACTCCCATCACTGCGTCCCAATGCCTGCTTAATAGGATGTCACTGTAAGCAGCCTGGTGCTTGCAGGCAGAAGTAGCACTTTTTGATGAAATATGAATCTTTCCTAAGAGCCAACAGACACCCTCCAGCCACCTTCGCTAAATGGTAAATATGTGATGGAGACACCGCCTTCAGCCCTGCTCATCTGACAGGAGCTGGTGAAGGGACTGCAGCCAGCGCGCACGGACACAGAAATTGGGAGGGAAAGATGTTGCAGCTTCTCCCTGTGGGTGTCCACTGGAGTTTGGGAGCAAACATTTGAACATACGTAATAATTTTCAGTTCTCAAGCTGATTTCAAATGCACTTTCAGATCAGAATTTGATTGTTTCAAATAGCTTTTTCTTTGGAAACATAACCCAAAACCAATGAAAATGCGATGGGGTGACCAAGCACACAGGTTGGGAGTCCAATGTAAATGAAAGGGGAACCAAAATGATCTCTCCCCAACAGCACATCAGTCAGTTTTGATAATGGCAAAACATTCTGAGAAATAACACTAAGGAAGACTCAGCAAAATAAAAGAGGTTTCATGAAGGGAAAAAGGGCCCATGAGGTGAGGATGCTGGAAGGCCTACAGGGATTGGGAGACCAGCAGATCAATAATATGTTGACTGTCCTAATGAAAAGATCTGTAGACAAAGAAATACCCCAGAAAACCGCAGGAAGCATGGTGTTTAAATGGTACAATTAATTAGTGACGGATGAGACAAATAAGAGTGGATTATGAGACAGGTAAACAAACATTTTAATGAAAAGAAGAAAGAAAATAAATCAGTTGACTTCTGCCCATGTGTATTCCAAGTCACAAAAAAGAAAGTTATGTCCCACAGAATTGGAAAGGCCTTATTTGATGCTGATAAGCAAAATAGTCAAGATAATGAGAGAGCGGCTGGTGGAGATCTATGCTTTAAGGTGTTACTGTGGCCAAGCCTTGGTCAGATTCAAAATAGGATTAAGTATTTAAATTACTAGTCAGCCAGCCATTTGCTGTTATAGAAAAATGGGCGGAAATTATTTTGGCCTAGAAATCAAGCAGTGCCTGGAGATATGAAATTCTGCCACAAAAGTATCATCGTGTGCTTGGCTGCTACAGGAAATTTCACCCTAATCTCAGTGTGATGTCATTGGTGGGACTTGTCTGGAGGGCAACCTGGCATCATCCAGTTCTCTATGAAGATGACAGACTCATGTTTAATCAACTTGAAGAGCACCATTGAAGGGGCAGCTGCAGAAATTCATCTGCCCGTGAGTCTGGGAGTTACAATATTCCTGAAAATGAGGTAATGATTAATGAGAAAGACCTTCAGTGAGCCTCTGGCAAAATGTTTATGCCTTTTATTGCTCAAGATTGGGGCAGGTTGTTTTGAGTAGCTAACGGTACATAACATTGGATAAAACAGAAGCTGATGTATAAAATGTAAATCAAGGTTAGACTGCAACAGGGTCTGGAAAACTATTATACAGCAAAGTCTGCTGGAGCAAGAGGTTTGAGGAGTAGAGGGAAGGTAGAAGGCAGGGCTGGTATCGTGGTACCACACAATGATTTGTACAAACTTGTGTGCTACAACTATTTGCTGAGAGGACACAAAAGCCCCTTTCTGCTGATACCAGTCAAGCTGCAAGGAGCCAGATGTGCTGACAGCGCCAGCTTCCGGGGTCAGCCCTTGGGGGGGGGTCAGTCCCATGCTTGGGTATGCCAGCCCCAAGGAGGAAATATGACTCAGGTAACTCTGGACCCACACACACATATGAGTCCCATTAAAACTTGGCCGCACTGACAACCATTTCAGAAACACACAAACACTCTGTGCCCTTTATTCACACACTCTACAACCACAAAGGCATTGGGTGTGAGCACAAAAGGCTGGCGGAGCTGTCAGCTAGAGTCCACCACGGTCTTAAAAGTGCTGTGAAACAAGATGTGATAGCAAACGGAGAAGCTTTTCTCTTTTGCTCAGATTGAGTCAAAGGGAAGCTCCCAAGATCAGCTGTCCACAAGTGCATCCAGTGTTCACAGACTGAGGAAAAGCAGCTGGGGGAAGCAAGTGAATGAGAAGGAAAACAACAAACAAATGGGAAGCTTGGGGCCTATGGACAGGGATGGGAAAGCAGCTGCAGCTCTGAGTGTGGTTTTCAGGCAATCAAAGAGTAAGGGAAAGAATAAAAACAAACTTTCAAAACTGCTGGTTGTGAGTAGAGCAATCAGCTGGCTGCACTTGGGCTCAGGCAAGGGTTTTTCTGCTGTATGGTGGGATGTGCACTGACCAGAGCAGCAGGAAGGGAGAAAAGCATCATCTCATCCAGGGATGACACCTGCTGACCAGCAGTAGCCTGGGAGGGGTCTTCTCTGTTCTTGTTTGGGAAGAGAGGGGCTGCAAAGAGACTACTGTGAGGGAAGGACAGCTAAGCTGGAGAGAGAAAGGAGACTAGTAAGACACTGGGAAAATGATGGCATTCATCTGGAAATTCACAAAAAATAGTGCAGAAATTAGGGCTGGAAAGGAAATCAGAGATTATGTATGGTCCTCTGTCCTGCACAAAGACAGGATCATGGACATCCTGGCTGGGTTTATCTGTGCAGCGTTGCTGTCTGCAGGTCCCCAGAAGGTCACTGCCATGGATGCGGTTCCAGTCGAGGTCGCTCACATCAGGCAAACATTGGCTTCCTGAACCGACCCAGAGCTGAAGGATCACACTTTTAATTTTTACCAGCTGATTTTTATTTCAGTGTTTACAGAATGAACATCTCCTCTCCACTCGAGGCACACCCCACATCCGGGAATGAGTCCTGTTAGAAGTTATGGCACGAAGCTGTAATGGAAATAGAAATCTGATCCCTGTCAGACATTGCTGGAGATGAAACTATTTTGGATTTGATAGCAAAATGTTAAGAATACAGATACAGAGAGGGACTGCTTCGAGAGGGACTCAGATAGCAAGAATCAAGAAATAAAAATGCAATAAGGAAAAGTAAGTCATAATCTTGAGCATAAATCCCAGATATCCTCAAAAGCAGCTGGGGATATAAGATATAAAACAGCCCGCACCTGATATCTAACTCCTCCCAGCCAGGCCATGCAGAGGGCTGGACATCAGGCATTATTTTAGTCCTGATTCTGCCTGTTCCGGGATTACAGCATTAGCACCCAAATCTCACAGTACAGCTCAAGGAGAAAACCAAGGCATGGGGGGTGGGTCCTCACACTCTGTTCCTGGGATGAGAAAAACCCTGCTCGGGGGGGGTGGGGGGTGGCA
>NW_010202688.1:0-7544 GCF_000695765.1 Mesitornis unicolor | reverse complement strand
TGCCTTCTAGCAGATCAACACTTCCTCCCAGACATAGGGGTTAGCCTACAGCACGGTTCAACATGCCCTGCAGGCTAACAGAGCTATGCCCTCACAGGTACTGGTTACAACACCTATCACTGCATTTAGGAACCATCTCATCTCAATCCCCTTGTAGCCATCCCAGTCCTGATGCTATCAGATGCTGTGTAGGAGTGACCAGGACAAGGTAACAACTCAGCTTGAGCACGCAATGCACAGGAGGGCAGGCAGAGCCCGCTGCAACCTCGGAAGCAATGCAGAACATTATTGAAGGTGTTAACCGAGCTCTGTAGAGTTGGTTCAGCTCACTGCTTCAGCATGTGGCCACGGTGGGAGAACATCTAGCGATGGGAACTACAAAGGGTAGGTATTGCAAAATACATGCCTTTAGCGTTGTAATATTAATACATCTAGGGAGAAAAAACCCCAGACCTGAAGTCCAGCTACTATTTCAGAGCATCAAAGCAAGCTTCGGTGCTGATCACCAATACCACGTAACTCAGAGCCTCATGCAGCAGCAGAATGTTAAAATTAGTCAGTGCGGGCTTGTGCTAAATTTAGGTTTCATCACAGAAACCTCAAACTGGGCGAACTCAAATCACCAGTGTGCTCCAAATGCACCGCCTTGTTCCATTGCCTCGCAGGCACAGCTGATGCAGGGCTCTCCTGGGCTCGTACCAGCCACAATTCTGACTCCTTCACGCCAGCACTGTTACTGGGCAGTGACCGAGAAGGTGACAGAACCAAATCCACACTGACTTTATGCCAGAGCATTTAATTTGACTCCTTCTTTAAGTAGCTCAGGGTATAAGCCCCAAGATCCTAAAGAGGGGGCTGAATCTCCAAAGCTCAAACCACACAAATATGTGCACAGCGCGGTGCAAGACACTGACGCACTCCTACCACTACTGTTGCTATCTTAAGCACACAGGAGTTGCTGGGTGTGTATCTGACAAGTCACAGCGTCACATCCCAGGGCACTGATCTCTTTTCACACGTCCTGGTTTGACAAGCTGGCATCGCCTCGGAGAACTACAGGCAATTGTACGTCTAGGCCGATTTTCCCTCTGTGTTAACACAAGCTGGTATGCTGATATTTCTGTGCTTCAAGATAAAAAAGCCTTGCTTGTCCCTGGGATCAGTGGTTGCTGTTTATTTTTATTTACGCAGCGTTTATTTTCTAAGCCACAGATGTTGCCGAGCAGAAGACAGTGCTTTCCCCAGAAGACTGCAACGTAGCTTGATCTTACTAGCTTAACGAAGAAAAATAAATTAATGTTGGGAGAAAAGACAGAAAGATTGGCATCACACAGATGCTGATGCACAGACCCATCCACTGCTATGTCTTACAAGAGAGTTCACTGTTCCCCAACACAGAGATGGCTGTTTCTGGGTGCCAGGTCTGGTGGAACTACTTCATGTTGTGGGTATTTTCAGACAAGCAGTACAAAACCAGTTTCTGTTTCCTGCAGTAGTTAATTAGCATGGCAGCTCACAGCCAAGATAGGGAACTGCATTGCACCTGGCACAAATACTTTTTTTCCCAGGTGAATTTAATCAGATCTGAGCGGGAGCAACCATCACACAGTACCACAGCCTTTTTACATGGGAGCAACTATACGTGTATTTAGGACGGGACGAAGAGGAGAGTGATGGAAACAAAAGGTGCAGCAGACAAGGAGAAACACTAAATGCAACTGAAAAAAACCAGGCAAACACAAGAAGAATTCATTTGCTTAATTCATTAGCAAAGAATCTGAGAAAGTGACATGTCAGGAAACCACTTCTGTGTTTTAAAGAGAGACAGCACTCTGGCTTTGACTTACTTTTTAATCACCAACATTAGGTGATTAAACTTTGTAATTAACTGCGAGTATGCTCCTGTATATTTCAAATAGTAGGATACAATGAAGAGACTCAGATAATTTATAATAGAGTGCAATAGCCCAAAGTCAAGGCCTAATGGAGAAAAGAGCTCCAGGAGTGGTATCTTCCAAGTAGTCCATCCTTTAATACACCGATATAAGACATCTGAAATGGAGACAAAACTCACAGTAATGCATTGTTCAGCATCATTACTTCAGCATAACAGAACTAAGTGCATTATTTCTCTCAAGAAGTTATCTTGCTCCCAGAAAGAGCAATAAACTCCCCTCATAAGTTTGATGTAATACATACAAAGCACTTATTTGACCTTAATATAGACCTCAACCTAAGCCTGCAATGTATTTGCATGTCAAACAAGAGTAAGCACTCAGTTAATAAAGATCAGGGAAAGTTATTTGGAGTGGGAAAAGCAATACAACCAGACATTTCAGGAACTGTACTCATTTTTATGCAGGAGAGAACCACTACTGGTCATTAGAGAGGGGCCTTGTAAAGTGGCACCCGTGCTGGGGGCATTTCTTCTTGTTTATACAACCTGGGAGCAAGCTACACACTTAGATGCTATTCAGAATGCCAAACAGAAATGTATACGTGACAAAGCTATCCCTAAAATTACACACGAAATCAACCGTGCGCCTCATGCCGCAAGAGGTATCGCTACCGATACTGCTGGAACACTCATGGAACAGAGAGGTGATCACTTACCCCAGAACAGCCTTTAGAAAGAAACCATTACATTTTCACTTATATCAGGAATATTCCAATGTCATTTATACAGCTGTGGGGGTTGGTTGGGTCCATTTCTCCAGGACACGCTGACAAATGTGTTATTTCTGCGTTACCGGTAACTGTACGTAACATCTTCAACAAGTCGAGAAAGAGCTACAAAACAATTCGGTGTTGGCTCAGCCAGGAGAAGTGGCCATTCTACAGATCACAGCCTACTTTCTTCCACTGGAGACAAAAAACGTAACTAACTCTTGGGCTTAAAAAAAAGCAAGTAAACAGCATGTTGATGTTTGGAGGGCTCACAGCATGACCATTACAAATTACAGCAACTAACTCGTAGGAAGAAATATGCCCCAGATACATCCTGGGGCAGCTCAGAGTGTCTAACAGACACCATGAGGTCATAATTTCCAGTTACTCAGGACTTTTTAATTCCGAGGCAAATTTACCATCCCTTAGTTTTTAATCCAAAGTACACTCTGTCTGTTTTGGTAAGTCTGATCCAAACAGATTCATTTGTTTGTTAATGCAAACGGGGACTGCACGGGAGAATGGGAATGTTCTTTTCCTAATTTAAAGCAGCAGGATCTTCAGGGTTTTTTTTGTTTTCTGAAGACTGACTAATCGGATAAATGACTGAGGGAGGGTAAAACAAATGTTTACATTTCAACAGGAAACCAGTTCTGGCAGTGCAGACCCATCTTCAACTGTCCTGATTAAAAAATACCACTTTGATAGAAACGTAGTCTAAAGAGAATCTTCTGAAGTACGTAAGATATGTAAAAGAATATAGATTTTAAATTTGCATTTTTTAAAGCTATCGAAGTAGGAAACTTTACATGCCAGAGTAGGCAAGTCAGTCTGAAGCAGCACCTTTTCTTCTTTCCCGCTATCATAAACTGTCCCCAAAGGCAGCAGCACTGCAGCTTGCAGAGTTACAGGACGCACAACCAGCTGCCAGCATCAGGCAGAGTTCAGTTTCCAGTGTGGTTTTTGAGGGGTTCTTGACGGGTGGGAAGCAGTTAATGAGCCATGCGCTCAAATTAGGAAATGCAAGATTTACAGATGATAGTGCAACCTTAATTCTGTCTCCCAGCGTGCACGCATTATATTACAGACTTTAATTACCTGTGTGCACACTGCATTTCCCTCCAGACTCCTACATCACCCAGTTACAGCAGACAAGTACAAGGGCCAAAAAATTGAGGTCGAAACAGCAGCTGTGAACGTAGCAGTTCATAACTGCTTGGCTTTACAACTCAGGTAGCCCTTGCTTCTTTTTCAGAGCAGCACCACCATGTTTTGACTTGCGAGTGTCCGCAGTATTTGCTTCCACAAATGTGACTGGAATTGAGCCAACTCTGCTTGTATTCAAAATACCTGATAACAGAGTGATTCCGAAAGTTAAATCTTTGTGAATGCTGCTATACTAAGTGCTATTATACTCATTTGCTTATTTTACTACCTTATATATACTATATATACACACACTAGATACTATATATATAAAATATATACTATAATACATATACTACACATGAGATTGTAATAATTATTCTCACTGAAGATACCTACAGAAAGACAAAAGGAAGATTAAAACAAAATCAGGATATATTCCCACAGTCTGATCACGTAAATGGATTTTCAAACAAGAATGGCACATACTTGTGACAATCACATCCTTCTCCCAGGAGTCAGGAAAAAAAAATATATAGCAAGGAGTTAGCCATCTCACCTCCCACAGAATGAAGGCTGTGAAAAGACACTTCAAAAATCTCCCCCAAAAATACTTATTTGGTCATGTTTATCCACCAGCCATCCTCTAACAATGCCAAAAACCAGTAGGTCTTATTTTATCCACTTCCACATGTTTCATACAGTCAAATTGAGGCTGAACCTAGCAAGATTTGCAGCCCCAGGCAACAAATCATCTTTACAAGAGGCAAAGCAAACCCTGGCCCGTTTCTGAGGATGTGGCAGAGCTTCAAAACTTCAGCAGGCAGAAGGAACCAAAAGGCAGCAGCGGGGCACAGCCAGCAGCAGCAAAGCTGAACAAACACCACGGTGGAGCTGTGGGTGAAGAGCCCCAGGCACCACATGCAGCAAGTCGCTCTGGAACAGTCAGAGGTGAGTTGGGTAGAGACAGACCATCCAGTCCCTCTTTCTTTCCAAAAACCACCTACTACAGAGGCAAGGCTGTAAAGTATTTTGAAAACCATAAGGCTGCACCCCCATCCTACCCCATCGCAAGGGGAAAAGCATTGTTTGCCACTTCACAAGACGGCAAACTCCCAGCTCATCTTTCAACGCACAAGATTCCTGGGCAACTCAAGATTAACTCAAGCTTAAGTTACTTACTTTACCCACACAGCCCCTCTACAACTGCTGCAAGCTACCCAGCTGAGCATGGAGCAGGGCAGTTGTGGCATCAGGGCCTTCTTCGTCAAAACTGCAAAATTAGAGACCACGTTTTATCACAAATCTCTTGCCACAGAGCTGAGCTTCCTCTTGCCCTAAGTCTCTCCTAGGTTCACAATTCACTGGCACAATCAGGTGTTATGCTCAGCGTTAACTGCGTAGGAGCTGGAGTTGTCAATGAACTTGAGAGCTCTTTGCAGTCAAAGGTAATTCTTCTTTCAGGGTGTGCAACAAAGCCTGAGCCCTCAGGCACCACAATCTTCTTCATTATTAAAACAAAAAAAAGCTCTTAAAGAAGCTAGCCAGGAAAGTGTAGGTGATTATATTTACATTAACAGCATAAACACCTGTAAAGCAGCCTCCCAAGTAGGTTACGAGACACTTGGGTGAATACAGTCCAAAAATACATGGCAAATTACACAGCAAGCTCTCTACTCCAGAATCTACACTCCTTTGGTTCAGTTGTGTGAACGTGCACGCATGACAGACCAGAGCAGAGTTCACATTAGGTACTCTTCCCCTAGATGCCAAAGCAAAGAGAGCCTAAAAAAATGGTGAATATATACTACCATTGGTCACCTGATAAGGAAGTTTAACACACTAAATACCTCTTCTCCCATTCTTAGTTACTCTTCCTTCTTAGTTTGACAACGCTCACCCACAACAGAGCTGTAGTGACGCTGTCCTGACGTTACCCACTGCAAAAAACTCAAACTCCCAGCAGCCAGAGAGATCCAGCAAAAGTCGAGGCAAAAAGTCACTTTGCCAACTCACACCTCCCTTGAAGTATGGCACAACCAGTTTGCTCATCTGTCTTTACAACTACTGTGCCAAAAAAAGACAGCTCTGTAACTGCAATGCGTGAAGTGGTGCAACGTGAATCCTGCTTAGCATTTTAAGGGAAGACACAGACCTGTTTGGAAACCACCGCCCTGCCACATCCAAATTCTCCCTGATGCAAAAGCAAGTTGAACAAAGACAGCAGCCAGAGTGTGTTCATACAGACTTTCCGCTCCGAGAAGATTTTTCTTTTTTTAAGCAACTCCAACTGTTCAAGAGTTAAAGCTTAAATTACCGCTGAAATTACTGAAAGAAAAGTGAAACGGTAAAACAATAGGACAAGAGGGAAAATAAGCCAGTACGGCTGTCCCACTTTCTGAGAACATTAATAAGCACTACCCTTTGTTTCTGGAAAGCTATCTGATCACAGCTGCAGACTCCAGCTAGGGAGAGAGAGAGGACAAGGAGTGGGAGGAACCCCGAAGCAGTTCTAATTAAACAGGCAAAATTTAATTTTACATTTCAAAGAGACAGAAAGGGGAACCAAGACCTGACAGACACATGTCGGATTGGGTTTTTTTCCCCCAATACTGCAAGAGGCAGCCCTCACAAAGAATTTACTGCAGCATTACCAAAAAGACCCAGTCTGATGGGAGTTTAGGTCAATCCCAGCCAGGACTACCACAGTCCCACACACATTTTCATGGAATCCCCTGTAGCAGTATCAGCATCCAGCTGGTCCTGCAGCCTGCTGAGCACCTTGAGTTAGCTCCCTGCCCAAATGTCAGGCCAAGGCACTCTGTTTAAGCTGTCATTTAAGCTCAGCTACCATCAGCACCCCTGAAAATATAGTGTGTCTTTACCTCCATTCAAAAAACACCTGTTTGTGCTTCCCTTAATTCTGACAATTTTGTTCACCTAAGTTATTTGTATTTTACCAGCTACTATGTATTTTACCATCTCCTAGCACACCCTAACCCTTATTCCAGAATACTCAACTCCCACCTGCAGCCAGCTGTCCCAAACAACCATTTCAAGGGCTACCCCCCAAATGTTACATCAGATTTATAGCCTCAGTTTCTACATCAAAAGATCCTCTGCCAGCAACAGGCTCTATTTGTGATGAGAACACCTGCCCAGACAGACACAGCTAGTAATAATCTCTTTCTTTCATTAT
The DNA here is from genome assembly GCF_000695765.1 of Mesitornis unicolor. Lineage (NCBI taxonomy): Eukaryota > Metazoa > Chordata > Aves > Mesitornithiformes > Mesitornithidae > Mesitornis > Mesitornis unicolor. The sequence goes on along the minus strand of NW_010202688.1, from coordinate 532 downwards.
TTTTATTAATTGGGTAAATGGACAGAGAAGAATGGCATCTACTGACAGAAATTTTAGTTGGTGGCTTATGATTCAGGGAAAGTATGCAACGACTCCTTCCACAAGGACTAAAAATAACAGCCCAGAAGCTATTCTGATGTTTTCTACCCAAGTAGAGGGGGTTTTCAGTAGTTACAGAAGGTTTACTAACATCAAAACAATTATTTAGTAATGTTTTTTTTGCTCACTATTGGCAAGGACGGAAAGAAGCAGTGCTAACTTGTGCTACAAAATGCGGTGGGGGTATGGGGGACCAAAAGCAAAGAACAGTAATAACACCACTAATAACACCACTAAGAAACCTTAGGAAGCCTTTGGTCAGAGTCTGCTCCAGCAAGGCAGAGAAAAATGTGGGTAAATGGATTCTGTTACTCACAGCCATAGGGACACAAGTCATTTGTTTTTGTTTGTCAAGGAGATTTATACAGAATATATAAGATAAATATAGATAAATATATATAATATACATAGTGTGTATATATATTTTTATATG
>NW_010202687.1:14712-31620 GCF_000695765.1 Mesitornis unicolor | reverse complement strand
GGTTAGGCTGGATGGGTTGCCTGAATGAGGCGCTTCGCTTGCTGGTGAGTTGAGTCCAAAGCTTGGCGGATTGCTGTCCTGGCTTTGCCAGTGAAGCGTTTGTGTGACAGCGGTGGAGACGTGCAGCTTCCTCCTCCTCAGGGCCGCCCTGCTTCAGCGGTGTTAAAGGGTCTTTCCTCTCTGAAGTAGAATCGTAAATTGGCTTTCTGTTTCTGCGGTGGGTTAGACGGAATGGTTGCCAGCCCTGTCTTGGTTGGTCTACCAAGGAAACTTTAATTGCCAAGAAAATCAGTTGCAGCGGTCTATTGCTGTGGGTGTCTTGCCTATTAAATGTCTCACCAGGGCTGTTTTCTCTTGTTACACATGTATGCAGACAAAAGCAGTCAGAAGTCTTATTGCTGTCTCCCTGGTGTTCAGCAAACTAGAAAGGCTTATTTGTCTTTAGAGTTATATTTCATATTCTTGGGATTTGAGTACAACAGGTTTTTTATCGCTAAGCATGTTGATATTCATTAGCAAAGCACGTTAGTAATTCCAGAGAGTTTTTAAATTTCCTTTCATTGTTGACCATGGCATTTGCCAGTTGGAAAGAGCACAGATAGGCCTAGTTGGGAAATCAGTAGAAATTGCCTTTAAGGCTTATACTGTATATTTTCAATTGGCCCTTGGATACTTACAGTTGACTGGAGCTTATAGCTGAACTTGGCCTTATACCAGTCTTGAGGAAAAATTGCATGCGTAGGTAATTGTATGCACCAGGAACATTTCTCTGGACCGACAGGATTTGCATCATACTTATGTGCTTGTCACCCTACTAGATGCTGCCATCTGCAGGTCATGTTCCCATCGTTGACTTCAGTGCCTGTAATAATTTTAAGTTAAGATATAAAAGAACAAAACATTTAATTGTTTGTGGTAGATGGACACAACTTGTTTTATATTGAATATGAGCATTTTATTCATGAGATACTTGAGAACAAAATGAGCGGGCTTACATTTTTACGCAGAAGTGTTTTAAGTTTATTTGATTGTTATGCAGAGGACCTGCATTTAACAGTGTAAACAGTATATGATTTAATGTAAATTAATGTCCGTGTGTTATTTGTATCTTAGCAAAATATTTATATCCTCTTCTGCACTAAGGACTCTTTTGGCATCGTGACTCTTTGCTTGAACTGAGCAGCTTGTAGGAATTCAGTGAAAACAGCTTCAAAAATAGTATGGGGGAACATTTCAGTGGATTGCAACTTGTCCAATATTTGGACAAACAGCTTTAGAAGCAATAACAAAAAATTGTTTAGAGTTGTCTTTTTAACTATATGGAATGTATTTGTAAATGTTCTGATTTGTCAGGTGTTACCAGTAGGTTCATGCAATGGGCTATTTAGGACAGCAGAATTTTTGTCTGGTACTTAAAATAGCAATAAAAGTATTTGAGGAAAAAGTAGCCATTTAAAAAAAAATGAAGTCCATGATGCTAATGAAATCTCTGGACCTACCGACGCCAAGGTGTTAGTTGTAATTATATATTGACTGTAATGAAACCTTATACCAGTTAAACAACTGTTTATTCATAAACCTTTGTTGTTAGGTGCAGTTTACCGTGTAACCCATGGAAAGTTAATTTAAATTTGCCTGTCATGTGTAATTTAAGTCTGGGGGCAGGTAAGGGGGTTTTGTGTGTTAGAGCTTCTTTTGAGTTGTTTTTTTTTGTTTTGCTTAATTCCATCTTTAATACCTTGCAGCCTATACTGATTTACAATCAGGATTTTGTTTGCTTTTTATCCTATTTCACGTACTTAAAAGACTGGAATGCATGTCTAGAATAATTTTAGTGAGCTTGGATTTTGCTGAATAGAACTACTGGATAATTTTTAAGAAAATACATATAGTGCTTTCTAAACACTTAGATACAAGATTAATAAATTCTAAAATCTCCCTCATACAGGATGTTACCAAGTTGACGCCTCTTTCACCAGAAGTCATCAGCAGACAAGCAACAATTAATATAGGTAAAACCAGACTTCTAAAAAAGAAGGGTACAATAATGTAGCTCTTTCTGGTGCTTATGCAGTAGCATGTGGTACCTGTGTGAGAACATTTTAAAGAAATTCTTACTGAAACAGTAATATAGGTATAGTGGTTTTATTATAAGTTTTATCAAGGGGCAGGAAGAGACATGTAAAACCCATTTAAATTGAAAAGCACCAATTTTACTTCCAAAACACTGTTGAATGAAGTGGGGAATAATTGCTAAAGCAAAGTTTATTTTACCTTAAAATTAAGCATTGGAATGTGTTTCATGAAAATGCAAATATATGCCCATTGGAAGCTCAGTTTAGAATCTTGTTTGTTTGAACAAAAATGATTACAAAACCCATGTGTGCTTCTGATGGGAGCTCTTGGACTTACTGGCTACAGAGAGTTTGGGGTAATTATGTGTTGATCTTGATGGAGCACTGCACAGAATTAAACAGTGGTTTATTGACAAACATTTGCTTTTAAAACATAGGTACAATTGGTCATGTAGCCCATGGAAAGTCGACAGTAGTCAAAGCTATATCTGGAGTTCATACTGTCAGATTTAAAAATGAACTGGAAAGAAATATCACAATCAAGCTGGGTTATGCTAATGCAAAGGTGAGTCACTACTATAACTCTAGCAAATATGTTGTTAATATATTTTTGGGTGGATGTAAGCTCATAGGTAACTAGCCTTTGATGAATTAAACTTTTTCTCAATTTAAAAAAATTACTTACAGATTTACAAGCTGGATGACCCAAGCTGTTCCCGGCCAGAGTGTTACCGATCCTGTGGAAGTAGCACCCCAGATGAGTTCCCTACAGATATTCCTGGCACCAAAGGGAACTTTAAACTAGTGAGGTAACTGCTGTAAAAAGAATAGTATAAATTGTGTTACTTCCTTTTACATAACTGAAAATAATCAGGATTGAGCTGTAAGCTGAATGAATTGTTCTGGCAGACTACATGTTCATAGATGCTGGGCACCCCAGATCTAATGTGTCATCTAAGCTGTCTTGTTTTTATAAGTTGTGATGCACAGCCCATGCATAATTGTGTCTTCTGTCCTCGGGTACTTGCATGACTCTGAAGTGAAATTTTTCTGCTGTTAATATAAGTACATTTTAAGGCCACTAGCATGAGAACTAATGCGGACCTCAAAAACACATGTTCAAAATTCCTTTGTGGAGGGTGACCTTTTTTAAGCTGTTCCTTCCAGTAGGTAGAAAAGTTTTCAAAGTTGTTAAAATGAATATATGAAAGCTTGGCGTTTAATGAAAATCAGGCTTCTAAGTGGAGGTCAGCTGTTCTTCATTTATTTCATTTCTAATAATGCATACCACAGTCATCATGCAAGCATAGAAACCACAGCAGTTGTTACATGGGTCTTTCCAATGATTGCTCAGATGACAGTAGTCAAAAAAGCTGTTGTACAATAAGATTTCTAGTCTGTGCTTGTGTATAAAATACCCGTAGCGCTGTAATCACGTATTTCCTTCCTTAAGGAAAGAGTTCTTTATCTTGCTGTGTTTTTGCTTATAGTAGATTTTTAACATTGTCAGTGAAGCAGCAAATTAGTCCCTTGCTTTCAAGGGTTTCTTCACTGAATAGGTTCAGGCAATAATGTACCAAATCAACTATTATGGTCTACGCAATAAAATCATAAGGTTGGTATTGAAACTTTTCAAAACTCAGAAAAACTGTTCAATAGCTGTTAAGCAGTCTTTGTGTTCTTTTAGAACTTTTTTGAAAATACTTTTAAGGTGTTACTTCTCAGCATCTGCCTTGAAATGTTTATCTGTCTGTTTTAAGGACGCTTTAATTTTTGTCTGCCTAGCTACTCACATAAATCAGTCAGAGAAATTGTTGCTAATTGGCTTTTGGACTTCTTTTTAACCTTCTTCTACAACAGGCATGTCTCTTTTGTGGATTGTCCTGGCCACGATATTTTGATGGCTACTATGTTGAACGGTGCAGCAGTAATGGATGCAGCTTTACTGTTGATAGGTAATGATTGCTACACAAAGGCAGAGCTCTTTTTGGTTTTAATATCATGAAACAACTTTGTATAGGTTTTAAAGTTTAGTGGGGTGGAGTGAGCAATTAAAACAAGTGAATTCCTTTGAGATCTGTTCAAGAAAATAAAGTGATGCTACAATGAAAACGTACCCTAACAGGCTGAGTTTTTAAAACATCGCTATACGTACTCATTTGGTAGTTCGCCCAATCGATAGATGAGCTAGGCAAGATGGAACCTTATAGTGGTATAGTACTGTGAAATTAATAATTTTATGGAAATAGAGTAGCTACAGGTGAATCTTGAGTTTCTCAGAAGCTTCAGTTTGCTTTAAATACATAGGTAGCCTTTGCTGTACAGAAGAGTCCACAAACATAAGTACAGTCAGTAAACCCAGATGAATACAGGCACAATCAAGGTACAGGAGCAAACTCAAGTTAAAGGAGATTTATCTTGATTCAGACAATTTTTGTTCTGATTTGCAACCAACAGGAAGTGAATAAAACTGATTTTTATATGTCTATAGAACCATTTAGTGCTCTGCAGCAATAAATATTAATTATCTTGCCTAGGTAGTGCATGTCAACATACAAGAAAAACAGCTTCAAATATGGTAGTTTAAATAGTCTGAGTTAGCTGATAAGCTGTCATTTCTTCTGCCTATTTAGATCTAGAAAGTGTGAGAGACAAAACCTCAGGTGAGATTAACCACCATAATGGTGCATCAGGCCAAAACTGGCTTCTTGGGCGGCTGAAATTCAAACCATGCTGATAACTGCCCTGGTCCATATACTTGATATATTTATTGTGTGTTTTAGAGTTTGGGAGTCTTGGCATTTTTATGGCTTTCGTGATAAGAAAATGCCATAGAATTTTAAGATGTTTCTTGAAAAGTGAATTGTCCATTATGCTACAGTCAGTACTGAGCTGTCTGAAGACCTAAAGGATGAAATGAGTCAAGTAGACACAAGTTAGCTGGGAGCAAGCAGAATGGGCGAACCACTCTGGCAGCCTCTCATCTATCATATATTTTGTGGATGCTACAGACAGCTGTTCTGGGGCAGAGTAGCTGCTTGTTAACTTGGGTGCTTCATGTGTAGCTCACTTAGAGGTAACTATCTTTTATAAAGATGCAATGGAAAGTAGATGTCCTAACCGTAAGAGTTTTGTCTACCTTTATAGTTTCTATATTGCAGTCACTTTTCTTCTTTCAGCTGGTAATGAGTCATGCCCTCAACCTCAGACCTCAGAACATCTAGCTGCTATAGAAATCATGAAACTGAAACACATTTTGATTCTACAGAATAAGATTGATTTGGTGAAGGAGAGCCAGGCTAAAGAACAGTATGAGCAGATTCTTGCATTTGTACAAGGTAAGTTTTCAACAGCAGAAATCCAGTTAGTGGTGGAAATTCTTCAGTGTTGGGACATGGACGTAGTGGTTTTCTCTATGTTTATAGAAGAGCTGCTCTTACTTAGACAATGCTGGTGTATGTAGTCCATTAATCTGAAAAATACACCTTCGAAACTGTGCTTCTGACCTGTTTCAGGCTTCTTATGTATAATAGTGTTGTGGCTGTTGGTCAGAGCTCTTGATGTAAAATTAATAGCAATAGCTCTTGTCTAGTTGCTTTCACTGAATTTGTGGTTTCTTCTTGGTATTGTCCTTCTTGGATTCCTTCTTTGCTAGAGATAGTACTGTGGTTTTACCGCAGTGCAGGACAGAATGAAGCAGTACATGTTAGGGGCACCTTATAGGTATAAATGCGTTAGTTACTTTTATCTAATCACAAAAGATGGGTCTTTCATCTCTCTTTCTGTAAGTCCAGTTCAGACAGGGTTATCATACTCTGTCCATAAAGTTCTGCTCAACTTTAGTCTAGTGCTTTGAGTTTCATCTTTCCTAGGAGCTTCCACTGTTTTCCCTGTTTATCTGTTTCAGCTGGGGTATGTGAAAAGCTGCAGAGCTAGATTGTCACCAGCAAAAGTAGCCAATGGGTGTCTTTCTTTTTTTTTTACATTCAGAATTGTTGCTTTACATAAACTGTTCATAACAGCTATGTCAGAGTGGCTTGATGTGTAAATTTGGGGTTCTGTGAGAACTGGAGTTATCACAAGAAACATAAATATAATTGAAACTAACAATATTTAACAAGCTTTGATATCTAAATAAATCCTACAATAAAATCAGGATTTTTCTAAAATACGCATTTGTATTGCACAACTTAGAAAACATTCATAATTAAAATTACAGGAATTCTAGTTCATCAGAATGAAATCTGACTGTAAAATTAATACTGATGTATCAAATACTGAGAGATCTGATCTCTCTAAGGAAATTATCCTAAGAATATTTCTGATCACAATATAAGAAGTGAATTCTCCCTTAGAGCAGAAGATTATTTTGCACAATGTTCGGAGAGCAACTGTAAAGCTCTTCAGTACACAGTTATCCAGAGGCAACATGACTGCCTTGAAAAGTGTATCTGGATCATTTGAGCTAAATGTCAAAGGGAAGGATAAAAGCTCTGATACTGACTTCTTTGGGAAATATATATAAAATGTGCCTTGAAATTCATTCGTATTTTTAACAATGACAGAACACTTGGTCACATTGCTGTAGATACCAGATTAAGGCTTGATGTTGCACTTGATTTTGTTTTAGGTACAGTTGCAGAAGGAGCTCCAATAATTCCGATCTCAGCACAGCTGAAATACAACATTGAGGTAGTTTGCGAGTATATAGTGAAGAAAATCCCGGTCCCTTTGCGAGACTTCACATCTGAACCAAGGCTTATTGGTATGTAAATACTCCGGTCTGGGCTGTTGTGGCTAACCATGTAGCTATATTTAGAGTAGCATGTTGCTGAACGGTCTAAAGAGGTACGTTTAAAAGGAGCATTTGGTGTGCTCTTATTTTAAAACTGCGTATTTTCTGAGAGCTATATTGTTTGTTTATAGTTAATTGTCATAGTTAAATCTGTTGAGGAAATTGCTGTGTTTTGTGCATATTCTGTGTATGACAGCACTAAAATGCAATAAAGATGAGAAACTTACCTGTGTCTTAATGTTCCTTTAGTTGCTCTGAATTTAAATTTGATTTAACAAAGTACTGACAAACTGTTGAATTTGAAATTATTTCCAGGAAAATCTTACAGGTAGCCTGCTTAGATTTTTTTGTGTTAGTCCTATCTTCTGAAAGTTTTTGTTCAGCATATTTTGAAATTCAGTTCCACTATAATGAATCCCTTTGCTTTTTCCCCCCCACATGCAAAACATCGGAGACCTACAAAACATATGTTCAAAATACATAAAAATTGACTACATTAAAACAAGGAGGTTTTTAAATGTAGTTGACCATTGCTTTCATTTTCAGATACTGATATTTAACTTGGTTTTTTGCTGTGCAGAAATAGTTTAAAAAGCCATTTATGTGTTTGAGCAGCTTAAATGGTTTTGGGAACAAAGTCCTCTATATATTTCGAAATTTGGAATAAAATACTCATAATATTTTAGTGTTATCCATGAATTATGTTTTTATAATATTTATAAATACATGTATACCTTCATAAGAATAGGGAAGCAAAGTTGCTAAAGAGAGGTACTAATTCTTTAAGAACCTAATCTTAAATACAAACATGGTTATGGTCTGTTCTTTTCAGTAATTAGATCTTTTGATGTCAACAAGCCTGGCTGTGAAGTTGATGACCTTAAGGGGGGCGTAGCTGGTGGCAGTATTCTAAAGGGTGTTTTAAAGGTAACGTTTTCTCTCTTGTCTGAAGATTTGTAATGATGAATAGAGTTTTTGCATGCTTAGTACAAAATGAATCTATGTAACTAAATGTTTTTGAAGCTAGAATTCAGTCAGATGGCATGTGTTCTTTCTGTCTGGGCCTCATTTTTACTTTCCTCTTAAATCCTCACTGATTTTTTTTTTTTTGTAATATGTATTTTTGTTATCGTAGTCTAAGCTTTTGCTGATAATTATACTGATTTTATTGCTTATGAAAATTGAGGGAGCTAGGTCTTTTTCAGTCCTACCACTTTTGCTTGCTGAATTACTGGGGGGAAAGAGGCGAGCAAAAGAACTTGACAGGTACCTCTGAAGCACAGGTTACCACTTCCCCATTTCAGTGTTCTGTGTATTTTGATTTTTTTTTCTCCATTTTGCTTGTGGGATCTTGTCAAGAGATGGAAAATTTTAAAGTTGCTCTGTTAGGCTAGAAAGCAAATCACATCTTTGAACATTTTATACAACTTGTATTTTCTTTATCTTGCAGTTTATTGATGCTGATCAGTTACACCAATTGAATTAACTCAGTTTTTCTCAGTGATGTAACATTTCTAAATGAAATGTGATTTTAAAAAGTTAAACTGAAATTTAATTTCTGGAATTAATGCTGATAAACCTTCTTTGCTAAAGCAGTTTAGTAAATTGTATTGAAGAGAAAATCAATTGCTACCTTGCCTATAAGATACAGAACTTTCAGCATTGTTCAGTTTGCAGTAAACAGTGCAACAGGAGTCCTAGAAGTTCTACAGTATCACAGAACCAAGGATCTGTATAAACAGTAGATCTTGGGAGAAGTAGGTCTTGTCTGGGGCTAGTATTTAGCTTTATGTTCCTGTAAAGCAATCGGTTAATCACTTTTTCACTTTTGTTATTAGGTGGGTCAGGAAATTGAGGTCCGGCCTGGTATTGTGTCCAAGGACAGTGAAGGAAAACTCATGTGCAAGCCAATTTTTTCCAAAATTGTGTCACTCTTTGCTGAACACAATGATCTACAATATGCTGCTCCAGGAGGCCTTATAGGTAAGAATATTCTCTTATGAAAAGGTTTTTTTCTTCATGTTTATTGGAAACACTTGGTTTCATTCAACAATTTGTTTCAGTGTAGTAAACAAGAAGAGGTATGAGCAATTTCAAATCATATATGTAGAGAGAGAGAGACAACATGGTTGTGAAAATTAGATCTTTATTAAATAAATAATCTTCCTGAATGTCACTGGCCAATGCCTATCAACTTGCATTTTTAATTGTACCAGCTTGAACAGTAGAATATTTCTTCATCTGTTTAGACAGAGCTCACAGTCTTGCTGACATTCTGAAAGTGCTGTCCAGGTGATAGGAAATTCCCAGTACATTCTCAACTCGTTGTTTTTAGATCCTCCTTCAGATATTTTAATATGTAAATGTGACAACTACCTTTCAGTTACTCCTTGTTACTTTCTTTGTTTTGTTGCAGGTGTTGGAACTAAGATTGATCCCACTTTGTGTCGAGCTGACCGAATGGTAGGCCAAGTTCTTGGTGCAGTTGGAGCACTGCCAGAAATATTTACAGAGCTAGAAATTTCCTATTTCTTGTTGAGACGACTATTAGGTGTGCGCACTGAAGGAGACAAGAAAGCTGCAAAGGTCTGTACCTCGTCTTTTTGTTTTTCCTGATTTCTCTTCTTGTGCTGATTTTTATTTGTATGTAGATTTTTTTATTTATGTAGTAATTTTGTTTCCCTATTCATCATGTATGCTTGTCACAAAACTTGCCTGCTTATTTAATCATAGAATCACAGAATGTTAGGAGTTGGAAGGGACCTCAAAAGCTCATCCAGTCCAACCCCCACTGCCAGAGCAGGATCACCTAGACCAGGTCACACAGGAACGTGTCCAGGCGGGTTTTGAATGTCTCCAGAGAAGGAGACTCCACAACCTCTCTGGGCAGCCTGTTCAGTGCTCTTGTCACCCTCACAGTAAAGAAGTTTTTCCTCATATTCAGATTGAACCTCCTGTGCTCCAGCTTGCACCCATTGCCCCTTGTCCTGTCATTGGCTGTCACTGAGAAGAGCCTGGCTCCTTCCTCCTGACACTTGTCCTTTACAAATTTATAAACATTAATGAGGTCACCCCTCAGTCTCCTCTTCTCCAAGCTGAAGAGACCCAGCTTCCTCAGCCGCTCCTCATAAGGGAGATGCTCCACTCCCTCAGTCATCTTTGTGGCTCTGCGCTGGACTCTTTCAAGCAATTCCCTGTCCTTCTTGAACTGAGGGGCCCATTAATATTACAGAAGAATGCTTTTCAGAGGAGTAGGAAACATACTGGTAGTTGCTTTCCTTTGCTGCTGTCAGCCTGTTCATTTGTGCAATTACTAGTTTTATACACGTACTGATCTACTTCCTACTTACATGATTTTGTAGATTCTCTCTCCAAATAACTTATTAAAGCTAAATATTTTTGAAACACTAAAGCTGAAAAGAAACTGAACTGGTTGCATGGCACAGTCTCATGTTCCATGGTCCATTTTTCACAAATCAAACTAAGGGATTATGGGGTTTCCTAGTTAGCATTAAAATCTATAAACTGCTTCATGCAGCAGTAAGTTAAGCACTTCAGTGCTCCCTTTATCCTGTGAAATGAATTATTTTTTGAGTAATCATTTTGATCCATGTAGGCATAAGGGAAATGAGAATATCCAGATTATTTAAGAGAATGGTACAACATTCCAGTTTGTAGCAGTATCTGAAACTGTTCATGCTTTTAATACAGTATGTGCAATTTTCAGTATGTTTTATAAAAAATGTAGAGTTTATCTTATCAAGAACCTGCAATACTACATGCACAACGAATATACACAGTTGTCCTTTCAAATGTAAACTTAATCCACTGACACTGTTGTGCATGGTTTGTGTGTGGGGTTATTTATAGTTTTTGCATTTCTCGGCTATATTTTTTTTCTGGTGGCAGCTAGGTAACACCAGATACTCAATATTGGCTATGGTATGTTTTTTTTTTAAATACTAAAGCTTTCATTTCATAGTTTTTTGTGTCTTTCTTCAGGTGCAAAAATTATCAAAGAATGAAGTTTTAATGGTAAATATAGGATCCTTATCTACTGGAGGGAGAGTCAGTGCAGTAAAGGCTGATTTGGGGAAGATTGTGCTAACTAACCCAGTATGCACAGAAGTGGGAGAAAAAATTGCCCTGAGTCGAAGAGTTGAGAAGCACTGGCGGTAAGTTGGTGCTAAATTGGTGGAGAAACTTGTTATATTGTTAACAAAAACACATGGATCTGAATTTGTTCTAGAATAGGTCAGTGTGTCTGTTTTTAAAATACCTCTGGATTCTCCTAACACACTGACACCATTATTGGAGGATGCATAATTTCATTTATAGCCTCTTGTAAGGGAAGGATTACAGTAGGTAGGTACCTATTACTTAATAAATGCCTGAGGTTTGTGATTTATTGCCAAAACAGCTGTGCTGTAATTGAGCTAAGAGCGAGCTATCCCCAGATACAGCACAGTTTGAAAATTCTAGCCATGCTAAGCCAAAGCCTGTCTGTCTGCACCTGTGTCACTAGTGTTCAACCTGTGGAGCTGTACATGACCTCTAGTGCAACCTTGAAGTAACAGCAGAGAATGGAGGAGAGGGACATTCTAAGCTTCGAGTATTTTATATACTATGAGTAGAGAGGAAAGAAAAAAGTATCAACTGGGTTGACCCATTCGTATTACAAGTATAAAATGGCTGATGCACAGAAGCATCTGGAGGCTGAAAATAGTGAGCAGAATTGGCTGATGATTCACTTGAAGCTTGGCACCATACTTCTCTTCAGTTGACTATGCATACTGTACCTACTACATGTTCCATAAGGTTACATGAATAGTGTAATACCATAAGGCTATTAAGATTCATTGACTCTGCACGGCTCTTGTGGTATGAGGGGAAAGTATAAGGGAACATAGCCATTCATACAAGAAGTCCTTACTGTATGAAAAAGAACCGAGCTGTAAATATCCATGGATGTGTGTTTCAGATCAACAGGAAAGAATAGATAAGAATTCAGTGCTTGCTGTCTCAAAGCTAGCTGACAGATTAGGGAAGAGATTATTCCCTGAAAAAAAACCCAAGGAAATTATAAAATCTCTTGAACAGGACAGGAGGAAAAAAAACACCAACTAGGACCCAAATTAAGTCAAGGAAAGCAGAAGGAAAAGGAGAAACTATTTATATTGGAAGCTCTTATTTTGAGCTATAGACAGACAGCCTGTATGAATTTTAATACCAGTTTTGTTGCTTCTGTAGATTACTTCCCACTTGAAAAACATGACCAAATTTTGCCAAAAAGCCCACTTGTTTACGGGGTGGACAAGTAGTAGCAGCCTGCTATAAAGATCCTGTTACTAAAATTTGCCTGCTGTGCTGTATTAAAAGGACAAAGGGACAACATAAGGAAATTGAAAGTTGGGAAAAGGGGAAGGAGACAAACAAAGAGCAGCATAATAAAATCCAATTGGAGTAAAGAATAAACAGTTTATACTGTGAAAATGAACTTTTAGCCTGAAGCAATGGAGTACTGAAAAGATGGAAGAACGTGCAAAAACAAGAGATGAACAGGAGGTATAAAATAGAGAGTAAATATATAGAAGCATAGAGGTTAAACAGCAGATGGCCAAGCAGATGGGATACACCAGTGATTCCAAGGAACAGTGAATTCAAAGGTGGACCGGTTACAACCTATGGATATGGTCCTGAAGAGTAGCAAGTGCTGGGTTAATGTACTTCAGTTCATTTTCCGGTGTCCAGAGACAGGCTCTGCTGCTTAGCAGATTAAACTGAGATGCACATATGGTTTCCGTGCCTGAAATTGGAAATAGTTTAAAGACCATTTAATTACATGGACTGCCTGTTGATTATGCATGAAAGTAATCTAAATTAAGACACAATTTAAATTTCTTTTTACAAGTGGACTTTTTCTGAGGCAACAGTGGCCTGTAAAAGGGGCTTTAATGTTACTGAATGTGGATAGTAGAACTTGTCTGAGAGTTAACTTCTATAGGTTACGTGTTCATGAGAGTTACAGCTCTGTTTGTAATCTTAGTGCCATCTGAATTTTCAGATTTTCATTTCTGTTTGAAAGTAATCCAGCACTGCATTACATGAAAGAGCTCAGGCTGTGAATAGATTTACAGTCCACCAGTACAACAGAAGTTACAAATTTTTCAGACTTTGTTTACTTTCCAAAAGTACATCCTTAACTGATTACAAACAAACCAATGTTCTCTGTTTCTCATCCTTTTTTGTTGTGTTTCTACTAATCAGTCTTAGATCTTGTAGGTTATCTTAGGTGGGAGAGAGGTGGAGAAAAATGTGAGAGCGAAAGGCATAAGAATGACAGAAGGGTGTTGATTTATCCTGGATGTTTCTGACTACTGTTCAAAGTAATATGAACTGGTTTTGTTTTTACAGTTTAATTGGCTGGGGTCAAATCAGAAGAGGAGTAACAATCAAGCCAACTGTTGATGACGACTGAAGAACAAAAATGTGTGCTTCATTTTTAAAGATGAAGTGCCTGTTTCTGTTTTGGAGGGGATATATTTTCACAGTGGAATTGGAAGCTGTGCAAACATTGAGTTGTATGGCTGTCCTTGTACATTACTGAATTTTACCCTCTTACTAAAATACTAGTCACTGTCACCATTAAAAGTGTAAAAGAATTGGCGTAGAAGTGGGTTTAATTATCCACATTTCGGTAGAAATTAACTGTACATGTCCCATGGCATGTCTAATTTATGTTATTTTGTGTTTCAGACATATCTGTTTAATATCAGTCAAGCCAGCCCCAGTGTAACACATGAACCGTAAATCTGGTATTGAAATAAAATATTGCTTATTTTCATTAATTCATACAATTTTTGTGAGTAACAGAAGAGTGCAGTGACTGTTCAACCAGAACAAGAATTAAAAGAAAAACAAACAAGCAAGCTCCCCTTGAGGACTAGTACCCTTTCTGCACAGCAGCTTGTTTTGTTTAGACAGCTGTTTACAGCAAAAATTTCTTCCTTAGTTTGTATGGTTCTGACTTTATGACTCCAGCTCTATTACACTTGTTATTAGGATGGCAACGTTGACTGACTTAAATTTTTCGCTTCCAATATTATGACAAGTCTTGGTTAAATCCCCGAAGAAAAAATACAAGTAAACTGGATCTGAACTGGCAGTACTGGTTTTGACCTTATTTTAGAATGGATTTATGAAAATAATGTGATTAATTTGAAACGTAGCTGTTCATCGTTGTGGAACTCTGTGGGTGACCTGGGAGCTCTTTATACAGTAGGAGTAAACTGCTTATTTCAAAGTTATATTGATCAAATATTAGCTATGATCTTGAACTATAAAATATCTGGAAACAGCTGTAGAAGGGAATGATTTGGGGTGGGAGGGGGTGGAATTGAGAATGAGATGAGGAAAAAGGTGTAAAACCACTTTTGCTAAGCTAGCCAGAATCACTTTCCTTAGGATAAAACATATCATAATAAACTTACTGTATGGTGCTAATACTTTCATCCACTTAGGTTTAACTTCTTCATTTGTACTAATGTACATAGTTCTAGGTATTTTATATACTAGTCTATTTAGCAAGTCATGTTACTTTCCGTATTTTTAAACCAAGTACTGTGTTCATTTTCAAAGCCTGGTTTCAGTTGTATTTAATATCTTCAAGGGCATTTTAAAGGTATTTACCTTTTCACTCATCAAAATGGACTTTGATGAAGCAGCTTGAGTTTTGTTCCCTATTTTGCATTGTATTTTGTGTTCCCTTATTCCATCTGCATTCCTGTACTCAGTTTCTCCATTTGTAAAGTACTTCTACCTCACATGGTGTTGAGAGGAAATACATTAATTTTTGTATAGCACTTTTCATTTTTTATAGGAGAGTCAGCTGTAGTTCTTCCTGATTTTCCTAGTACTTGACCAGTTTACAGTCTTAAATGAGTCTGTTTCAAAGACTGCATCTTCCATGCTCTGGAAACTCATTCTTCTAACTCTGAAATCTAGGAACTCAGATAAACTTATGTACTGCAGAGTGCTAGGATGACACCACCACCAGGGCGAAATCTAGTCCAGAGTGTTCTTTCTAAATGCACTGAATGTGTGGGCCTAATGATAGAGAAATGGCTCTGAGATATTGGTTAAGCACCCATAAGCATTTTTAGGCATCTAGATATTTTGAAGATTGGGCCTTAATCTCTTGATCTGCAATTTACAAAATAAAGGTGCCATAATATTTCCTAAACTCTTAATGTAGTCCTTCACTTACGTAAATGCACAGTACTAGTAGTGTCCTAGTGCTAGCAGTAGTACCAGCCTTACATCCTTCCAGCTAAATAATTGTAGGTCATTACTTAATCTAGGTCTAAACCATGGTTTGATACTGCTGTAGTTGACAGCAGATTTATTAGGTAGGTGTATGTTATTAACTTTAAAAAGTGCTTTATGAAAGTGACTTATGCCCCCTGAAATATTAGGTAATGTTTTGTTTCTCTGAGGACGTGCACAGGATAGAGACACTGAAGTGCCAGGGCAGTGAATTCTGCTTCTGGCCCGCTCTCACATCAGCCTGCTTTCACAGCGCCTCTTCCAGGCTGGGCGAGGTTTTTTGAGCAGCTGCAGCCCTCTCCCAAGTCAGTTTCTTGTATTCTGAACTGTTCTTCATGTACTTCTGATGGGTTCATTATCCGTGAACATACGCTGTGTTGTGCAGAAAAGAGTTGTCCAAGAGTGGGATGGTGGTTACGGCACAGTGTGTCTGGCCCAAAGGCCGTCCCTGATCCTTCCCAAGAGAAGGGAGGGTAGGGGTATGTACAGGGAGTCTGAGGTGTGAGCTATGATTTACACACGACATAAACCATGTGCTAGGTATCCTGTCACATTGTGGTGTGAGGGGGGTGGGAGAGATGTAAAGTGCAAAGGTCTCTTCTGCCACCAAAATGTGACATTTCTTCTAACTGGAAAGCTTTGACTGCTGGCACGAGTCATCAATGTACACGTGAAGCACATGACCCCGCAGCATCGGAGCCAAATATGAACAGCCCAAATGTAAATATGTTCTCTGCTGATGTCTCTGTATCCACTCACTCTGCATGCACTGAATTGTGATGCTGAGATTTAGATGGATGATGGGAGGGAGAGAGATGCCATGCAAAACTACAGAAGCTGGAAATTACTTAGATTTTCTTGGCCAGGATGAAAATAGAAGACTTGTGAGCTCTCTCCCTTCACCAAGGATTTGTTTCAAAGATGAAGTGATGACTTTTTTTTTTTTAACCCTTTGTAGATCAGATTCAGCTCTCTCAGTATAGGTGTGCAGTTGCCTTTCAGATGGGTTGGCTAGCCAGGGCACGAGTGTGGAACTGGCAGCTATGGTACTTGCCATGTTCTGGAGCGGTAGCGGGACATAGCGAGGCATCTGAGCTGGCACCAGAACCTACCCTCGGGTAACTGAATCTGTTCCAGTATACTGCCACAACTTGGTAACTGGTTTTAGGAGGGTGCTAGTATAGTGGTATCTCTTCACTATGGGGAGCAAAATGTATCACTCAATAAATATTTTGCAGAAGACTTCTGGTGCCTAAGAAACCTACCAAACCAGTGCAAGTTAACTGGACTACTCCCTCTTTTAGTTCTGTTTAGTTTTTATCAACCTGGGATTAGTTCTGTATTAGAAGTAGTAATAGACACTGGCTGGCTGTCATTCCAAGGAGTGTTTGCTGGTTAGCTCAAATTAAACAAGCTACTTCAAGAACTCAGTTTCTTATCTGTATTACAAATACTGTGCTGTCCTGCAAACCACTCACAGTTAAAATTCAGGTTGGTTACCTAGTTTTAAGTATAAGAAATCAGATTTTAAAGAAGCAAAGGTGGACAAAACTGCAAGTGGTTCTTCACTTTAGCTTTTTGTAAATGCAGTGGGGTGACTGCTGCTTTGCTTGATTTTATGCATGGAAATTAGGTTATTCTTAATAAAAGTGGATGCTAGTTTCCTATTGCTTCTGATGGAACTGAAGTCGAGTTTAAAACTCGATAGAAACC
>NW_010202687.1:8112-14681 GCF_000695765.1 Mesitornis unicolor | reverse complement strand
AAAGAGTGGTTGTTCCCCAAGGTCTGCGTGCAATCCCTGCCCTAGAGCAGCTCTCCAGCACTATGCTGTGTATGAGCCTCTGTGGCTAGAGATTGTCCAAAAGCAGGTTTTTCATTGAAGAGAGTACTCTGGGGTGGTTTTGGGTTTGGTTTTGGGTTTTTTTTTTTAATGTTTCTGCTTCCCATCCAGTGAGTGTGAAACCCTTATTAATGAAGCAAAACATTTTTAAAGAAACACCCTAGTTCAGATGCCAAGGGCCACATCTCTCATTCACAGCAAGGACTTGCACCTCTCTCTCACATCTGTGTAGAATGCTGAAGTCCTCATCACTCAGGGTACTGTGGGTGGATTTTAATCCTCTTTTCATGTGCTCTTCATGGCACAGGACTTGCAACAGCTGTCAGGATGCCACAGGATTTAAAGGACCAGTGTTCACTAATTAACTCCAGATGGAAGTGCAACTTACTCCAAGGTGGAATAAACACGCACAGGAGAGCTTTTTCAGTTTATTCATCTTTCTTTTCCCCCTACCATTTCTCCTACTAGTTCTCTGTGCGAAAATGAAAGGTAAAAGTGATCCCTTTACAGAAGGTCTCACTGTGTTACAGACTAGCATCGAGCTACGGATGGTGACAAAGACACAGAAGTGTCTTCCCTATCCTGAGTTCCAAGTTCTCTTCTATTCAGATCTTGCTGCGTAACAGGGAAGGAAATCACCCGATACCTTTAATCTGCTGTAAGGAAAAATGCATTGACTGGAATATTTAAAATAAAGGTCAGTCACCTTAGTAACTTCTGTGGAAACATGAACCTGCTAAAACAGGGAAATGTGAGATTAATGACAACTGTGGGCATGTAGTTGCTTTAAAGGAGTAGTCTGGGTTGCTGTTGAAGCTTGGCCCTCTCCTTCCTGAATGCTTGTTCCTCATAGCTGCTGTATCAGCTCCAGTGCTTGTACAGATGTGAATCAGGTGAGGGAACAGGTTTGAAAAACTTAAATTGTCTTTCAGAAATGAGAGATACAGATAAAAGTCTTCTCTGTTGGCAGCTTGGATTTAAAATGAAGTTTCTGTCAGAAGGTTTCAGGTGACGAGGAGTAGGGGAAACTCCATTTTGGTTTCCCCAGTTAGAAAAGAACCTTTATGTTTTCTCAGATACCTAACATAACTGAAGACTTTATATGTATCACTTTGCACTCTATCTCCATTAAACAAATACTACATCCTAGCCTGCGTGCTTCTATCGGTTCTATAGATCTATCAATTCACACTGATAACACAGATCACACAAGGGTGTTATAACTGTAATATTGCCGTTCCAGGCAGTAAAAATGCAAATGAATGATGGATGAAATAAACCCAAGACTTCTGTGTTTTTCCTTTGCCCAAATTCTGGCAGTTTCTCCTGGAGTTATTTTTAGGAATTATTCTGGTGTACTGATTCAAGAAAGGAGGCACAGCTGAGAGCATGTATGGAGTATCTGCATTTTGGTTGGTTCTGTAATAAGGAGGGTTATGTGAAGAAAGCATTTCACAGAGTTGTGCTGCTGCTGCTGCTAACACCTTAGGTTGGCTTTCAAACCCTGGTTTCTCAAAGATGTGGGGAGAGTCATTATCTTAATTTCATATTGAAGTTTTCTCTAAGGCATTAGTACTTACATACTTATATGAGTTATACTAGTGCCTATAAATAATGCTACCTCACTAGAAAAAGATCTGTGAAGAAAATTAAATGGAGTAATTCTGTGATGCAGAAAAGAGAGAAAGCTAAGAGCTTATACTTTGGCATGATGCTTCTTGAGGTTCATTCTTTGAAGAAACAGTTATAGAACACAGAGAAATATATGAAGTCTCAAAAGCACAGGTAGGCTTAGACTCAACAAAAAGGTAGGATGATGTTTTATTTTGTTGCATTGTGTACCTTAAAAAGAAGAGGGTTTAGGAAAAATTAATTTGTCTGATTATACCTATGAAGGCAAAAAGACATTGCTGTTTTAACCACTTGGCTCTAACATGCAGGACTAGTTCCTAAATGTAACAGTTGAAGCTCTATGTAATCACCAGAACCCTGTGGTTATATACTGATGTATAAAGTCTGTTGTTGTAGGAGTTAAATATTCCAGTGAGAGGATGGTTTTGTAGTTAATTTTTCAAAGAGTGCTCTCCCAACATCATACAGGGAACTCCTTTAAACCAGCCAAAATAAATATGGTGGAGAAAAAAATGAGGTGATGAGCATTTCTGTGAGTTTTAACAGTCTTTTCATCAGCTTCTGTCTCACTTTTGCTGGTTGAGGCATTGAGTGGTTCTGAACAGTGTAACTGGGGAGGAGGTTTGACCTATCACACAGGATTTTGTGTTGGCTCAAGTTGAACTGAAGCATTGTTAAAGGACACAATGCTGACTGCAGACGTTGCTGTGCCAGGCTGCATTACTTCAATATTTAAGAAGGCAGCATGGCGTAATACATCGTGCTTCTTTAATACAAGTACGTAGATACCTTGTGCAATGTACTGCTGAGTCAGTACATCTTTCTGAGACTTCAGTATGCATTTGGGAAATGCCATTTCCAGCCAAACCTCAGATTTTTGTTCTGAAGGGCTGAAGCCTGAATTTTCTATTAATACCTTTGCTGATCTTGTTCTACTATACACAAAATCCAAAAATATTTAAAAACTGTAGCTATATTGCATTAGTTTTGTAGTACTTTCAAAAGTGCTTCCTTCTAGCTCGCTGCTGGAAAAGGAGTTTCTACTGGTTTTCCATGCTGAGTCACCTCGATGATAGCCTCAGTACTGCCTACGTGAAGGATTTAAACCTCTGCCCCCATCCTGTTTGCATGCTGGTTTCCCATCAGCACTTCCACCAGCGTAATGCCCCAGCTACGCACGCCCCTGCCGTTCTGCGTCACTTCTTGCTGCAAGGCTGGGGCTAAACATTTATAAAGTTTCAAACATCTGCCCTCCCTTAATAAGAAAATAATAATGCTACCACACTGCCCGAACTGTTGGTTTCCAGTCCTTGTCACCTCCTGACCATACGATGGCGCTTGTGCATGCGTGATTATACTCAGGTGCCTTTTTTGCAGCAATCCTAGACTACGTTCACCATTTGTCGTTCATCAGTTCCTCCATTGCCATAATGATTTTGGCACAGCTGGCTTAATAGCTGAGGTTCACTTACCACGATGATAAAATTACGAATGTGCCCTGGCTTTGTGTTGCTGCTCCTGTTTCTGTAAAGCTGCATCTATAGCTGCGCATCTAATTTTCTATATGCCTCCAAACCATGTTCCTGGCACAGTAAACGTGCTTGTTTCACATCCCAGGCAGAATAAACATTTTTAGAGAGTTTTCAGTATGCAGTAAGTAATATTGCAGATGTGACAGACAAAATCAGTATGTGCTACAAGTATGTAAATAAGTTCTCCTCCTTTCTTACCTCAAAAGGATTAAAACCCATTTTTAAAAAAAAAACAACAAAACAAAACAAACAAGTCTCCTAACATAGGCAGTGTGCAATGAAAAAGGAATAGGCAAGAGATTCCTGGTGCCAAAGAACAGGTGTATTGTTGAAGGAATTATTTCAAATATTTAAATAAATACATATTCTTCAATGTCTTTTTTAAAACACAAGGAACTAGGACACCATGGTCACCCATGGATGAAAACTGTTGAGATATTTTAGTTGAAAGAATGCTACTATATATGATACTTTGTGTTGAGGAAGGCTTCATTAAGAAATTGCAAGGCATGCATTTATAAAACACCAAGTCTTCAGTTCAAGCAGTTACTTTATAAAGACTGCTATAATTGTTTAATATTCCAGTACATTTGAAAAAAAAAAATTAAGGTTCACAAATTAAGTCTCCTGTTCCGCAGTCCGAAGGATTCAAATGCATCAGGGTACCAGCTCTCCTTTATTGCCTCTCTGTGGACATTTGTTAAGAAATTTAACAAACCAGACAGGATTCATTATGTTATTTAGAAAGCCTCTTCTCCTGCCAAACATTACACAACTCCATGTTTAGTTATTTCAGTTTGTTTCGTTCATAATGAAGACCTGAAAAGCATTTTCTCCTGTAAATGTGCCTTAAGGTTCTCTGATTAATTTTTCTTCCTGTTTTTCCTTAATCATCTTTGACTATGTAATCTATTGTGAATCTCAAAATATTTCATTTGCAACGTAATCCTAACTACCACACATAGAGAATTAAGTCACAGCTTTTGGAAGTTTTCATTAAAGCAGCTTTTTTTTACCTCAGTGACTAGCACTGGGCATAGAGAAGTAGCATACCTTCTCTTTGGTACTTTTACCTAACTACAGCTGAAATGCTGATGATAACATAAAGTTTAGCAGAAAAATAATTTTCTTTCTTTTTTTTCCTATTTATTCCTCTTAATTCCAACTTAATCCTTTATAAATCTAAAATGAAGCCATACTTTTCACCAAAAAAAGGTGTGAGAGCGTAATTAGTCCTTCCACAGCTATCGCAAGCATTCACGCATTCTCCATATGGTTTTGGCTTCTTGCCTCTTGCCTGGGTGTCTGATAATACATGTGTTAAACATGCTGAGCCAGTGAACACCAGTACAGCCCTGCAAACCAAGTACCTGTATGCTTTGGGGGCACAAATTGTCCTGTTAATACCAGGCGGACCATTATGCACTTAAAGGTAAGCTTGTGCTTTGAGTGTTTTGGAAACTGTGATCTTTAATGACTTCCATTTTCCTGAAGGCCTAATTCTTCCTTTACGTTACCTGCTACTTCAGGCTGCTGCTATTCTACCAATTGTATGTTCATGCTGAGGATTTATTTTTGCAGTTAAAACTTCACATTTGTCTTTGAGAGGATTTTGAGCTTTATGGGAACGTGTCTGTTTTGACACTAAATGCCACAGAACAGTGGACTCTCAGTACTTAGCAGTGCAACCTGGCAGCTCACGAACTGTTGAAAGGCTGCTGCACGTATCAAACAAATTACGAGCGCCTATCAATTGAAGTAGACCACAGAGTCCACATCTCAAGTCAGGTGAGGACAGGGAGAGACAAGGGGCTTCTTCAAAGAACCCTTTCCTTTTAGGAGTTTGGATTTAATTGGTGGTTTGCGTCTTATTTTTCTCCATTTTTAATTTGAGTCTCATTGGTCCAAACCTATATGGGATGTATTTTCATGTAAAAGATTAGAAAAGAAATGGCTCATATCTGTGCCAGATAAACTCAATTTTCAGTTCTACAATCTTTCACCTGAGGGTTTCAAAGTAGCCTTGCAGCTCACCCAGAGCACAGTTGCTGTAGCTACAGAAAAGTTTTGCTAGAAAGAGAGTGAATAACACAGCTTTGAACTGAGAAGTACAACCCTAGAAATCAGCGTTGTCTTTACCGCTTCTCCAGCAGCAAATTTTGTTCCTATTAAAATCTCACTGAAAAGAGGATTTGTCAATGTAATGGTCTGTTTTGTAACACCCTGCTGTCTTGTTAAACTATTTATTAGAGCAACTGGGAGGGGCCAGCACAGGCCTATTTCAAAATACAATGCTTATGTAGTCACTGAAGCAAATACCCCTCAGGGCAATCTACAACTTCATTAGCCAAGAAGAGAAAATACCTCCTAACTCTTTGAATCTTCTCTAGCCTTTCTTTTTCAAGATCTATCAGAGCTGACTTCCAGCAACATATTGGGTTGAATATTTACTAGTCCTTTCACATTTATTACATGCACTCACCAGCAACTCTGGAGGTGGTATCTTTGATTCATGGACAAATAAGGCAAATTAAATGTGAGCTTACAGAATTATAGGGTAAATCTTGAAATTTTTTTTCTTCCCCTTCTAAAACAATGAGAGTGTAAAACTAAGAGGATATTATTTGAAATTGTAGAATAAATAATTAACCTCCCTACCCAATTAAAAATTCCTTTAAGCTTGCACAGCATGTAACAAGGAAGTGCTAGAAACAAAATTGCCTGTGAAACCCTACCTTTAACAACTAAGTATTAAGTCTACTAAATATTTGTCAACCAAGATATTTCAAAGATTTTAATGCAGCCAGATAACTTCCAAATTCTCCAGAGGATGCCAAGAACCCCTGCTCACCACAAGGATCACCTTGCTGTTTAAATGTAAGGTCTTTCTTTTCAATTTTTTTTTCTTTAACTTTTCAATTTTAAGAAGCATTTATTTCTTTTATTTTCTTTAATTTTTTTTTAACAAGGGTGAATAATCTGCATTTTTACCTCAGGCAGCTGAAAAAAACTGACTGGAATCTTCCCAAAAATTTCAGTTTGAGGCCAACACCCATTATGGAAAATTTCAGACTTGTGGAAGCTGGCAAAGTTTTATGAGCAACTGAAAACCTGTATAATGCAAAATGTCAACAGCATCAAAATAAGTGGCACTACGCCACATATTGCTAATATTTTTAAATAGAGAGGTTATCCAAGAGAGACACAGAGCTGTAGAGATTTCATACTGGCCTTACAACATTTTCACTGATTTAAACCTATTGTCAGTTCAAACCTGTTGACTTTGTATAACACCACCATATGAAAGACTGTAATGATCTGGACCCT
>NW_010202687.1:1519-8081 GCF_000695765.1 Mesitornis unicolor | reverse complement strand
TCCCTACAACTATCTTGCGTAGCACAGCACATGCAGACCAAACACAAGCCCTTTGTATTCCCCTTCTGGGTTCAAACACCCAAGGAGTTCTTTACATTGGACACATATCTCTAAGATGCAAGACAATATTTGAATAAAAACCATGTCAGTCGGTCACCAGCCTGGTATACCTGAACACAGTTCTTAATTCTTCTTCTTTTACAAGTAGGAACCATTAGAAAGTCTGTCTAAATCCAAATCTATTTTTCAGATCCCAGGTGACACTGACAAATAAGATACTCTCAAAACCGCGTTTGACTGTTCAGCCTATATATTTCCCACTCCTTTGCTATTCAATATCCCAGCCTTACCATGATGAACATTTTCCAAATGTTATCATGCTGCTTTCATAATTTTCCTCTGATACCTTATTTTTCAGCATTATATAGATCCCAGCAATGCCTACACTGGGACTTGGGAAAATTATGTTTTATAATGCCATGAAAACCTTATTTGAAAGACTTCTGGTTTATGTGATAAGCATTTTTAATGGCAATTTCTTCAGAAGAATTTTGTGTACTAACACACAATTGTTCAGGTCAATGTTTGTTTCATTACTTCATTCATTGCAAGTAGTTTTCTCATCCAAAGCCTTTCTTACAGCTTCATTCATCTTCCTTGGCACTTAAGCCTTTGGCTCCCAAGCATTTTGGCTGCCTGTATGCACAGGCATACATGAGCATCACAACTTTGGTTGTCTAAATTTGATCTAGATTTGGAGACTGACAGACAGTCAAATTCAGCCATGCTGCTGAATAAAAGAGGAGGCTATTTCTGGTCTTAGAGGTGATCATTGAGCTATATATACCACAGGGTGGCTCAGTATTGAGCACATACGGCACTTTTGTCCCCAAGCTCCATGGGTTGAAGCAGGTTGGTGGGTTTGTGCTCCATGCATTGGTAGGAACTTTAATGTTCCTGTCTCAGTGGTTCAGCCATTTGTTCTGGCAAACAACCAGCCCAGGTTGTGCCTCCCAAGCCTTGTTCCCACCAACACCACACCAGTTCTCTCTTTGGGTCTCTCAGGGAGCACCCTGAAGACCAACAGTGATTGGTGACGTGCAGAAGAATGGGTGAAAGCCCTTCACGGCCTCCCAGGGAAGGGCAATGGGCTGCACACCAAGCTACAGCACTTAGCTGGTGCTTGAGCTCCATGGTGAGGATACTGTCTGGTGGGAGCAGGTCGTGCAGCAAACCCAAGAGGACTGCTAGTTGCTGAAACCAAGGGACATGGTGACTGTCCTGGAGTTCTGCGCTGCTTTTCTCCCGTGTTTAATGAGGCAGTTAACTAACAGAGCCACCTGGAGAACAGGAAAGGTTCTGTGAGCAGCCTGTGACCAATTTAGTTCCAAAGTCAAACCATCTGAACTGTGCCATGGGAGAGGAATGCAAGGTTATAAAGCACTTGCCCACTGGTGCCTATGGATCACATATGGATAGTGAGAGCTGGGCAGTTTTACAGGTTGGTGATCTCCTACCTGTAAGAAATAGTCATACTCACTTCTCATTCTCCTGTCCAGCAGGAATGCCAAGCCCTGGCTCCTTATAACATCACTTCACACCTTGGAGCACCTTGTGTCCTTTTTTGTCTGACTGCATCTGTCCTATGATGTGATTCCACTGAATTTGATGATGGTGGTTCCTTGGCCATAGTATGATTCAATGCTGTGGATAAAACATCCTGTGAATTCCAGATCACTTGAGCTGTCTTCATTTTTCCACATGCAGTTTCAAGGGACTTTGCTTCATCAATTGAGATTTTCTGCATGGCCACATGCCTGCGTCACAGCAGACAGCAATAACCAGCGCTGCTTTGGGAAGTTACAGCAACTGTTTTTTCTTGCCAGGATTTTTGCCCCAAGTAAAAGGAGTTAAAGTACCTCCTTTTCAGACCCATTTTGGGCACAGTGGCTAGTATCAAATCATCTCTGATGCATTTCCTTCTGTGGGTTGCAGCCCATTCTTCACTGGATGTTTCCAGGTCCTGCATGTAAACCCTTGACATTTTTGGTGAATGACCAAGTTGTTGCCAGGAGATAATGAAGGGCTCGTGATGGCAACCTGGTGGCAACACTATCTTGTGGTGGCCTTTCCTAAAGCAGGTCCTGTGTGATCTGGTCTAGGTGATCCTGCTCTGGCAGGGAGGTTGAACTGGATGATCTTTCAAGTGCCCTTCCAACTCCTAATATTCTGTGATTCTGTGATTTATCTCTCATGTTTTGCTTTTGGTTGATCACCTTTTACCATTTAGAAAGTCTGATTCAATTGAAGAACTTGGACATCTTGTTTAAACTTCCAGCTATCCATTTCAGTTATGTCTTTCTCTAGACTAAGGTGACTTCCTATTACCAGGAAAACACTAGATAGTATTCATGGATCTCTTTTGTTTGTATTGTTATTAAGCAGCTAAAGACTTTTTAAGCCTCCAAATACTTTTATGAGTCTTTGTGGCCTCTCCAGTTTTCAGTCTATTCAAAAAACTCACATTATTTCTGCTATCTACGCCACTGTTACAGCCCCAAACAGCACAAACCATTTTTGTCCCACGAGTATACCAAGCTCTTTTTGAGGTGACTTGTGACTGCATCTCTTTAATCTTTTCTGAAGTCTCTGCTTTCCAGGATTCAGTGATACCTTCTAGGTATTCTACATGACTTGCATGCGTTAACCCTATATACATAATTTCGCATTTGGACACATGAAGACATAACTTAAGCGCTTCCATTTACAAAGTAAACCACTCTGGGTGCTTGTTCTGCATTCTTTCTTTTTCTCATTATCCATACTTACCCACTCCATCATCATGGTCACAGCTGCAAATAAAATCCGTGGCAATATTGTGATGACTTCTAGACCATGACCAGAAGTGTTGGGTCAGATACCGTAACTAAGACTCCACTTCTGTGAACAATCCGCCTGTTTGGTTATTTTTGTAATGTTACTTGTTTCTTCAGATCTGTCAGTTCATCAGCTTTTAATCCATTTAACGTATCAAAACTAAGTGAGTCTCACTGGTGTGTAGTATGAAGCACATTACCAAGGTCTACTCCATCTACGCCATTAATTTTGTGCTGAAGCTTCTCACCTACTCAAGTAATGAAGCTCGGTGTGTTTGCCAAGATCTCTTTTCCTTACATCACACTTTATTGTATTAGTTATATTCCTGCCCATTTATTCTTTATCAAAGAAATCCCATGTTTTCTCTTCCGTTCTTTTGCTGAGGACTGCCTGTATAACACGATGGGTTGGCTTATTAGTACCTGACTCACCCTGCTCAGACAAATGGGAACTGGCTCTGGTACCACTGTCTGAAATGGCTCAAGCCTTCTGAGACTTACATTTATTATTGCAAATGGACCAGCTACCTCCTCTGCTTTGAGGCATGTACCACCACATTCTCCCTATACTTCTACATCTCACTAGGCACTTCCTACTGAGTACTGTCCAGAAACAGCATATGAGGTCTAACAGACTTTTAGTCTGATAGCCTTTCCTTTGT
This sequence comes from Mesitornis unicolor, assembly GCF_000695765.1. NCBI lineage: Eukaryota > Metazoa > Chordata > Aves > Mesitornithiformes > Mesitornithidae > Mesitornis > Mesitornis unicolor. The sequence goes on along the minus strand of NW_010202687.1, from coordinate 4,543 downwards.
TACGTTCACTTTTAAGACTCCAGGTTTATCTGGACCCACAGATCGAAGTCTCAGTAGAAGGACTGCTTATCCCTCATATTCCCTTCACTTTGGGGCACATTTTTACAAGGATTTCCTTTCAGTGTAACTGTCCCAAATACACTATATAGGAAAAGTACTCCTAGTACAGTTGTAGCTTATACCACAAACCACCACTCTGGTTGACAAGCTTTATGCCACACTCCCTTCTTCCCAAGTAAATTAATTCTAATAAAGAAACTGACCTTGCTGGCTAACCTATCCCAGCAAAGTTCACCATTTAAACCTTGCAGAGTTGCTTGTAGACTGAAAACTGCTTTATTTAATCTTCATGAACTACAAGCACATTTTGCTGGTTTTGTCACATGGAAAACAGAAACACTTAGTCCATCATCTCATTTTCATCTACTGATGGAAATACACGTGCTAAAATCTGTTGTTGCCAACATACTGCAAAGCTCTTGGTCCTCTACAGTCCTTGTCAGGGGCAGTTTCAGTGGTAATACAAGCAGTATGAAAACAAGAATACTAAATACTTGGGTGTTTGGGTTCTTTTGAAATCCACTTTTTTCTCTAAATGCATGTAGACTTTGATATGTATCATAGGTTGATTGGATGAATAGCGGAGATGTTACTAGTAAGGGTAATTAATTTTTCCCAGATATCACAAATGGTTTAGTGGGTAGTAGTACTGCAAGCGCTGCCTCAGAATCACATGTGTAAGCTTTTTTTATTTAACTACAGCAAACTCCTGTTTCCTGTGCAGTTAATTTCAAAGGTGGACCACAGCCAGCTAGAATGAAAAGATGTTTATTTCAACTCTTCCTTACAGTAACTCAGCAGCTACTTCAGTTATGAAGTAAACAGTTATGAGGTAAACAGTTCTAACAAGAGCAATCTTGTTAATCCTCTTTAGTCATTCCCTTTTAATCAAATTATTGCAGGTAAATATTGGTGCATGTGAACAATATTATAAACAACTAAAATAGAAAAAGTTATGGAAGACTTTAGATCCTTGGGTAAGACGACAGTATTTCCTTTTTATAGACAAGTTTCAAATGGAAGCTGGAAGGCAGAAAAATTATTCGTAGAATTGCCATAAAAATATATTAAGAGAAGGCTATTCTAGGAGAAATTAGAACAACCGCCCCTACTTTCTTTCCTACCCAGCCTCTAATTTCCCTCCATTGCTATGGCTGCACAGGAAAAACATGAACAGATCACTTCAGCAGGCTCAGGATGTTTACTGTACAGTGAAGTGACTTTGATTCAACTCAAAATGACCACTCTTCACCAGTTGATGGGTTTGTCAAGGTTGAACAATTGCCACCATAAAGGAAACTTGATAATGTAACCGGATGATAAAATAACTCAATTTCATTGTAGATCAAGAAGCAAATACATCTTTACCTAAAGGCCTTCAAACCAGCCAACACAATGCTGTGTTGTGTAACCTTCAACTTAGCATCTTACAACCTAGGACTGTTAGCAATAGAGGCACTAGAGCTTGAGAAATCTGGCAGCACTACTAGGCACACTGGTGTTTGCTAAGCATGTTGCTGATACCTGGAAAAGGATCTGAAGAAGACACAAGATAAACAGGGAGGAACTGTGACTGAAAATGGCTCTTTACTAATTTTTACAACTTACTCACATGTAAATTATCAGTGTGATGGATGCAAACATTATCAGTCATACTGACTTCCAGCCATACCAATTTCTCATGACTTGAAGGACACACTCTTTTTCAGATTATGTAGATGGAACTTGGTTATAACTTAATAGCCAATGTGATAATTAAGTGACCAAGTAAAAAATTACCAGTACGTATCTTCAGAACTAACGCTGTGACTGCCAAGAACAAGTTTAAGGGGATATTCAGCAAAAGCCACCAGCATCACCTGTTTTTGTGAGGGCAAGGTCAGATACAGCATGGTACCTACCACTGAGTGGCACTAAAACAAGCCCTAGGGCAAAAATATAAAGTAACACTGGATCACAGGTAAAATTAAGAGTCAGAAGGCAAGGGCTCTGTTCACAGGACTGTGAACAATCGAGCTACAGACTTTCATATACAAGCTATATTCTGTCTCTGGTATATCATACCTGACCCAACCTAATCACAAATTAAGGTCAGAAATTCGATTGTTTACAATGTATCTTTATTGTTTGCCTACCCCACTCCAAAAAGCGCAAGTTACAAAAACATTTGTGCAAATAAGTTAACCTATGTTGTTACGGTGCAAGCACACCTATCATACCTGCAGCTTTCAGGTATGTTTTGCCCTTGGACTCCTCCATCAGCTGTGATGTATCAGTATCAGCTGCAAACACGGCTTCCTTTCTGGCAGCTCCACCGATGGGAGTTACCCTGTTCCTGATCATACCAGGGTGCTTGTGGCCTACTAGAAAACATAGTGGCTGGGGACAACATTTAGGTGATGGTTGCATCAGGACAAAACAGATCTCTAATGACTCAAAAGCTGCTGGGATCTGGCTCCCAAGTAGTAAAGAACAAGAGGATAAAGGTGAAATGGTTATACACAGTTAGGATGAATGGTCAACCAGACAAGAAGTTACAATTCAGGCCTCCACAAAACATCTAGTCATCTGCCTTTGAAGGGCATCAGAGCTTTTCTGAGGTCTCCCCCTGGACATGTTTTGAAAGTAACGTGTCCTGTATTCTGGACTTCCACTCCTTATGTGAATGACAGACTGATTAAAATGTCCTTGGAACCAAAGACGTTATAGGATATCCTGCTCTTCATTATAATTTTCTATGGACTTTACTTTTTTTAGTTGGAAAAACTGGCTTCAAAATTGGAGAATCATGCAAGTTGGAAGGCACCTCTGCAGACCGTCTAGTCCAACCCTCCTGCTCAGAGCAGGGTCAGCTACAGCAGGTTGCTCAAGGCTGTATCTTGACTTCACAATTTGTCTGGGAAACCTGTTCCACTGTTTGAACAAATTCAGTCTTCCCCCCCCCCCCCACACTATATTTAACTT
>NW_010202687.1:0-1488 GCF_000695765.1 Mesitornis unicolor | reverse complement strand
CCCCCCCCCCCCCCCAACTTATATTTAAATTTAATTTCTCGTGTTTGTGCCATCACCTCTCGTCCTGTCACTCACCACCACTGAGAAGAGTCTGGCCATGCCATCTTTACTTCCTCCATTCAGTATTTATACACAAAAATAAATCCCCCTGAGTCTTCTCTTCTCCAGGCAGAGCAGTCCCAGATCTCTCAGCTTCTCCTCATAAACCAGATGCTTCAGTCCTTTAACTATTTTAATGGTCTAGCTCCTATGAAAACATTGTATAATACGGGCTATTAGAAACATGTTCCCACCAAGGATCTTATCAATGCATAAGTAAAACCAACAAATAGTTCGATCATTTTTTACTTTTCTATATTAGATCTACTTTGATGTTGATTATGAATCTACCATCATCTTTCTCTGCTCCTCCTCCTTTAGCCGCTTCCATCCTGATAAGAATATTTACTTCAGACTGTTTTACAGTAATATCACATGTACGGAAAAGCTCAGCATTCTCTTTAAGGTAAATATTTTAGGACTCTTTCCTGCAATACAGGTCTGGACTGATTCTACAGAAGTTTAGCTACAACCTTCATGGAATCAAAGTATTATGGTTCCTCTACCGTTCTCAGTGCCACAGTCACAATTTGCACAGTGCAGGGCACATGTTTACCATACACTACACTGAAACAAACTACAGGCATAGCCCAAATTACTTTTTAAGCCTGCATGTTAAGACAGAAAAGACCAATGCATAAAATTAAAAATGAGTCAAAGCTGGACCCAAAAGCTCATTCACAACATAAACACTGCACATATGCTGTTTTCAGCCAGATAAGTCACATTTGCATCATTTGATAAGTGCAGAAGCTAATTTCCTTCCAGATTACTTAACTGGTAAGAACAGCACAGGAGGCAGCCTCCTCAAGCCCTGACCCCACAATTACGCAATAACACCAACCAAACTGAATGTACCTCCTCATCTCCATGAGGTTACTCATAGTATGCAATTTCTGATGCCTTGAAAACTTTAGGATGCATCTCTCATGGCTCAACAGCAACTCTTTCCTTAAAAATTTAAAAAAAACCCGATTAACTTTAATGACAAGGAGGAGAAACCACCACGAGTTGGTTTTGATGCAACATTATTTCAGATTTCAAGTTTTCCACTGTCCACGCCAGGCGGTCCCCCCGCCACCCCGAACCGCTGCTCCCGGGGGAGGGGGCGCAAAAGCGCCAGGGACCGCGGGGAGCGCCGTCCCATCACGCGTGGAGGGGCCGCCTTCCCTGTGGAAAGCCGGGGCACCGGCTGCGCCCCGCCACCAAGCCCCGCTGCTTCACCGCGGCGGTTGTTGTTGTTATTCCCAGCAACTCCCACTGGCAGCCGCGCCAGGGTGGCTGGAGGCCACGCAAGCCCAGGCCCAAGCCCCGCATCCGCCCCAGCACCGAGTATCCGCACCCTAAAAATCCAACACTCGTCCCCCGCCACGCAAATGCAAGTTAAAC
>NW_010202686.1:6532-10553 GCF_000695765.1 Mesitornis unicolor | reverse complement strand
TATATATCTGATATACATAAACAGATATGTATATATCTCTGATATAACAGCTATATATATCGTATATATATATATATATGTTATATGTATCATATATATCATATCCTAGACTGTCACAGAACCACAGAGTCCTTAAGGTTGGAAAAGCCCTTTAAGATCACCCAGTCCAACCTCAACCCAACCCCACCATGGCTACCAAACCACGTCCACACATTTTCTGAACGCCTCCAGGGATGGGGACTCCACCAGATGAACCATTTTTCTGGACAGACTCCGTACAACAACCTAACCAAGAAGATACTCGATACTTCCACGTCCTTCCACCCAGAATTTGGCATACGAGTGCTCCTCCTGACGGACCTACCCTCACAAAGCCAATCCCAAAAAGCTATGTCCCACCTTCCTCCTTGCCCCCAAGCACCAGACTGGGCTCCCCAGCACCAGACTGGGCTCCCAGCCCCATTGAACCTCCCCAGTCTCCCCTTCCTCTTGTCCCAACCTCCCCTCTCCCCATTTCAACCTCATTTAGCAACACGAAAACGCTTTAATCCCAGCTCGATCCCGAACGAGCAGCAGCTCCCCTTTTTAATAGTGACGGGGTATCGAGTTCCTTATCACCCCCGGCGAGGTTTAACTGCTCCTGACCTTTGTATTCTCGCTCAACTCCTATAAATAATTTCAGAGGTCAAGGCGTGACGGGGACATTGCCATGTTTCCCTGCCCAAGAAGGGGCAGGCAGCGAGGGACAGGAGCAGAGATGTACAAGAGAGTGCCCAGTTTTAGCTGTTTCCTGTAAAATTAAAATCGGCCATTGAGGCTGGAGGCTTGGATATCTGCCCAAAGGAGCACAAAAAGCCAGCGCTGGGCACAGTAAAACACAGTGACACGGCTTGGCAGGCAGAGAGCAGCTCCTGTACCAGCACAGCAGCACGTGAGAGATTTAATACGGGCGATGGAGGATTATCCACGAAGGCAGGTCAATATAGTGATTTTTACACAAAAAGGCAGGCCAATACAGTGATTTTTTACTGAGGAATGGTGTATTCCTGTTGCTTTCTGTAGGTGAAAAGAAATCTACTTTCTTTTTCACCACATAATCAAATACTTAAGCACTCCTCTGACATGGAAACCCGGTGCTGTGACAGGTTTGTTCAGCCGGTGATGGCCCATTGAACACAGCTCCTTTCCTGCACAGAAACTCCGTCATATTTGGGAAATGGTTAACGTACAAAGTTATTTAAAGTAGAAAATTCTGTCGTTTGTCATTAGCAAACAGCTGAATGTGGCAGTTCTGGACAAGGTATTTATCTGAGTAAGCACCAGTAATGATGATGATGCTAAAAGCAGTGACAAGACAAAGAGGCCTTTGCTACCCAAGGTGTTGAACAACAAAAAGGGGTGTTAGGAAGCAGAAAGCAGCATTATGGAAGGACTTGGATATGGTGGCACTTTGGGGAGCCACGACTGCACTGGGGCAATGTCACTGCACCGTGTCCTGTCTCTGTAAGGGACCAGAAGGGTCTCAGAGCATCCCAAAAATGGGACAAACTGACAGGGATCTCTGCAAAGAGATTGAATAGCGGCTGTTCCTCCTCTAAATCCTGAGCGTGGATATGTTGCATCAATGGATACAAGCTCACAAGTGCCCAGGGTCTCCTCTCCTGTCCTGAACTGAAAACCTGTTTTCTCTTCACTGCCCATCTTTGGTTATTTCCTGATCAGGTCCATGAGGAGCGGATCCGTGTCCCAGCGGCTCCGTCCCACGACTCAGAGGACGTGTCCTGTTGGTTCAGCTGCAGAATCAGAGTCACTGAGGCTGGAAGAGACCTCTCAGATCAAGTCCAACCTCAACCCAACCCCACCATGGCCATAAACCACGTCCCCAAGTGCCACACTGAACCCCTGCAGGGATGGGGACTCCCCTGGGCAGCCCCTGCCAGGCCCTCAGAACCCTTTGGGGAAGAAATTTCCCCTCACATTTTCCCCTGCAGCCCCACCCCCCCCCCCCCCTGCCACAACTTGAGGCCATTTCCTCTCGTCCCATCGCTTGTTATGGGGAGCAGAGCCTGACCCCCCCTCGCTACCCCCTCCTTTCAGGAGCTGCAGAGGGGATAAGGTCTCCCCTCAGCTCCTCTTCTCCACTTGAACCCCCCAGCTCCCTCATTGCTCCCCAGCATTCGGCTGCTCCAGACCCCTCCCCAGCTCCCTTGCCCTTTTCTGCCCACGCTGCAGTCCCTCCATGGCCTTTTTGGGGCCCAAACCTGACCCCAGGATTCGAGGGGCAGTGCCCAGCACAGGGGATGATCCCTGCCCTGCTCCTGCTGCCCACACCAGTGCTGGGACAGCCCAGGACGAGCTACATCAGCCCCTGCGCATTTATTTCAGTTTCACCCATCATCAGGACGCAGGAAAAGCTACAGGAGCAGCCTCAGGTTTACAAGGGACACGTCCACCGAACACATCCCCTGCCACCAAACGGCTGCAGAGGCAGCGAGCTGTAATTTTGGAAGGGTGTTACACAACCCCTGCGAGTGCAGGGGGAGTTTAAGCACAGGAAGCAGTGGTTAAATATAGACCCGCTGCACAAAACATCCTCGCCAAAAGACGCTGCTGCTCCAGCCACTAAAGCACTGCCGGGCAGAGCTCCTCGTACAGGAGAAGTTGGAAACTACAAAGCCTACAGATTTTTTTTGGTATTATTACTATTGTCATTATTATTTTCTTGGCAGCAGAAGCGCACGCCACAGGAATTTCATTTTCTGCTTTCCAAGTCTCGTTTCAAACGTGACACGTTGAGCTGGCAGGAACAAGCAGCTGATTCAGGCACTGACCTCTTCGCTTTGCAACGTTTACAAGCTCCGATTTCATCGAACCCGGCTCGCCCAAACCAAACCCGGTTGCGTTTTTCTCCGAGCCACCAAACCCCACAGCTCCACTGCAGCTCGCTGCTTTATACAAACACGTCGAGCATCCTCAGCTTTCCTTATTTTCAGCTCTGACATTTCATGGTGACTTTCTGCCAAGTTTAACGCTTCCTTTAAGTTCGCTCAACGCTTGGCTCTTGGTCCCACCGTAACTCACAGCGTCTGCTCTGTTGGGTAGGACACAAAGCAACCGCTCCTCGTGGACGGACAAGGGCAGAGCGGTGGTGACAAGGAGGACTCGGAAGACGTTCGTTAGGAAGGACAATCATTGAGGGAAACAGAGGGAAACGGGTCAAGTTTAAGTTTAAGGGGAAAGGGAAAGCGTTTAAGCGAAGCTTAGCTTAAACCTTTTCCCTTTATATTAAACTTAGAAAAATGGTTTAAGTTGGAAGGGAAAGGGTTTAAGTTGAAAGGGAGAGGTTTAGGTTAAGTAAGTTAAAGTGAAAGGCTTTACATTAAGTTTAAGGGGACAGGGTTTAAGTTAAGGGGAAAGGGTTTAAGCGAATTTAAGCTTAAAGGGAAAGGGTTTAAGCTAAGTTAAGCTTAAGGGGAAAGGGTTTAAGCTAAGTTAAGCTTAAGGGGAAAGGGTTTAAGTGAAGTTTAAGAGGAAGGGGAAAGGGTTTAAGTGAAGCTTAAGGGGAGAGGGTCTAAGCTAAATTTAAGGGGAAAGGGTTTAAGTGAAGTTAAGTTTAAGGGGAAAAGGTTTAAGTTAAGTTTAAGGAGAAACAGTTTAAGATAAGTAAGCTTAAAGGGAAAGGGTTTAAGTTAGGTTGAAGGGGAAAGGGTTTAAGTGAAGTTTAAGAGGAAAAGGAAAGGGTTTAAGTGAAGCTTAAGAGGAAAAGGAAAGGGCTTAAGTGAAGCTTAAGGGGAGAGGCTTTAAGCGAAGTCTAAGGGGAGAGGGTTTAAGTTAAGTTAAGTCTAAGGGGAAAAGGTTTAAGTTAAGTTAAGTCTAAGGGGAGAGGGTTTAAGTTAAGTTTAAGGGGAGAGGGTTTAAGTTAAGTTTAAGGGGAGAGGGTTTAAGTGAAGTTTAAAGGGAAACAGTTTAAGATAAGTAAGTTTAGAGGGAAAGGGTTTAAGTTAAGTAAAGTTAAACGGGA
>NW_010202686.1:1647-6444 GCF_000695765.1 Mesitornis unicolor | reverse complement strand
TTAGGTTAAGCTTGAGGGGAAAGGGCTCAGGTTAAGCTTAAGGGGAAAGGGTTTAGGTTAAGCTTGAGGGGAAAGGGCTTAGGTTAAGCTTGAGGGGAAAGGGCTTAGGTTAAGCTTGAGGGGAAAGGGCTTAGGTTAAGCTTGAGGGGAAAGGGCTTAGGTTAAGCTTGAGGGGAAAGGGCTTAGGTTAAGCTTGAGGGGAAAGGGCTTAGGTTAAGCTTGAGGGGACACAGTTTAAGTTAAGTTAAAGGGTTTAAGTTTTGCTCATGTTAGACTTTCCAGCAGAAAAGCAGCCCCATTTTCAGCCTCCTGAGAAACCCTCCACAGTTCACTACGGAAAAACATAAACCAAGCGCAGCCGTGGCCTGCACCCTCCTCTTGCTGCCACAAAGCACGGCCACGAGTCAGTCCCAGGCAACTCCTGATTTACAAATCCCAGCTATAAAACATTGCCCACTAAAACCCAGCCTGCGAGGAGCCCAGGCAGGAGATGTGCCAAGGCAGCGGTCTGTGAACCCAACACGTGGATCTCTTCCCTGTTTCTTCAAAGCAATTCAGGTGAACGCACTGCAAACACGCAGCAGAGTCACAGGATGAGGTACCTGAACAACCTCGGGAAGGGGAACTGCCTGGCTGCCACCCCGTAGGTTTTGGGTTTGTTACTCACCATATCTGTAGCTTGATCTTCTTCCCTTGCAATTCGACAGTTTTAATCTTGAAGTCTATCCCTAAAATAAACCGACACAAAGAAAAGAATTAGTATTTATTTACCCAATAAAAAAAAGCTCACGACTGCTCCAGAAGAGCAGCTTTTGAATTCTGTTACTTTGGAAAACAGGGAATATTTCTTTTGCTTTTACAAGGACGCCCAGGTGAAGGGAGAGGAGCAATGGTACCAACAGGAACGGGGCCTCAAAGGGTCTGTGATGAGGAGGAGCTGAAGGAGAGCTGAATATTTCGGAAAGAAACCATCAAAGTGAAGGCAGATCCTCAGCCAAAATCAATACGGAAACCAGGATTTGCTATTTTCTGGTGTAATAAATTGTCCTGTGCGAAGTCTACGGCTTACAAGAGTGAAAGGCACCGTACATCAAAATAAGAAGCTGATAATCCTGAGGAGAAAACCCAAGCAGGGACGGAGCAGCTCACGCTTCCCATAAACCCGTTTCTATTGAGCCGCCTGCAGTCCCAAACTCCCCTCCTCGATCGACGAGGCCACTTCACAGCCAGATTAAATAGCATTGATGAAACACGTTATTATGCAAGAAAACTGTTGGAAAACTCCACGTCCGGCTCCTCTGAGCTCTGTATCCTGCACACGCTGCATTTTAACACTGAATTATTGCTAGGGAGACACCTGCCAGAGCTGCAGCCAACGTGGAAAACAGAGAACGACCCTTAAAAGAACTTGAATACAGCTCCTCATGGAGCCTCCTACAGCTACCAAGTACTTAATAAACACAAACCAGATCACAAAGAGGCAAAATTCCCCGTTTCTAAAGGATTTAAGCAGTAAAAGGTGAGACTCTCCACTGATTTTTGGGTCTCTCAGACCTGCGTTCAGGGTCGGTGCTCCGCTTTTTCAGCAGCCAAAGCAATACTTCACCACTCTGATGGTTAATTCATGAATTTATAAAGCCAGGATGCGGTTTGACAAATAAACCACCAGCCAAGGCACAAAACCGCCCCAAATACACTGAAACATCCCCAATTCGTGCAGCATTCAACCCACTCGTTTCCCACCGCGCCAACGAACGCAGCATTTGCCGTAAGACCAAAAATAAAACGATCTCTATAAATGATCGCTTTTGGGCTCTGCCCTGATAGGGCAGGATGTCTGACAGCCACTTCGCCTCCCATTAACTCAGCCAAGGAAATTCACTCTTCTCTGCGCTGCGAGGGATGTGGCCAAGGCCACTATTTGGAGATCGAATAAATCGCTAATCCCACCTTCTACTCGGCGTGCGCTCCAATTCCAATAGAATCACAGAATCACAGCATCGCTCGGTTGGAAAAGCCCTCTGGGATCATCACGTCCAACCGCTCCTGTCTACCCCCTAAACCATATCCCTAAGTACCTCATCTACCCGCTCTTTAAACACATCCAGGGATGGGGACTCCACCACCTCCCTGGGCAGCCTGTGCCAGCTTCTGACGACCCTCTCAGTGAAGAACTTCCTCCTTAGCTCTAACCTGAACCTCCCTTGGCACAGCTTGGTGCCGTTTCCCCTTGTTCTATCCCCCATCACCTGGGAGAAGAGACCAGCACCCACCTCTCCACAACCTCCCTTGAGGCAGTTGTAGGTGGTGATGAGGTCTCCCCTCAGCCTTCTCTTCTCCAGGCTAAACAAGCCCAGTTCCCTCAGCCGCTCCTCATCAGGCTTGTTCTCCAGAGCCCTCCCCATCCTTGTGGCTCTGCTCTGAACACGCTCCAGAATCTCCACATCCTTCTTCTAGTGAGGGGCCCAGAACTGAACACAGCACTCGAGGTGCGGCCTCACCAGTGCCGAGTACAGGGGGATGATCACAGAATCCCAGAATCCCAGGGACCTCAAAAGCTCACCCAGTCCAATCCCCCTGCCGGAGCAGGAACACCCAGATGAGGTTGCACAGGAAGGCGTCCAGGCGGGTTTTGAATGTCTGCAGAGAAGGAGACTCCACAACCTCTCTGGGCAGCCTGGGCCAGGGCTCTGTCACCCTCACTGAGAAGAAGTTTCTTCTCCAATTGAAGTGAATCCTCCTGTGTTCCAGTTTGTGTCCGTTACCCCTTGTCCTATCATTGTTTGTCACCCAGAAGAGCCTGGCTCCATCCTCGTGACACTCACCCTTGAAATATTTATAACCATGAATGAGGTCTCCCCTCAGTCTCCTCTTCTGCAAACTAAAGAGCCCCAGCTCCCTCAGCCGCTCCTCAGAAGGGAGATGCTCCACTCCCTTGATCATCTCTGTAGCCCTAAATCACCTCCCTGGCCCTGCTGGTCACACTGTTTTTAATACAGGCCAAGATGCCCTTGGCTTTTCTGGCCACGTGGGCACAGTGCTGGCTCATGTTTAGCCGACTGTCAACCACTTCAGCCTTCGTAATGGGAATATTCTTGCAAACAGCAGTGAGTATTTGCCTCTAAACAGTCCCAAAGTCGTTTCAGACTGGGAAAACGCTGCTTTTGTGTGGTCACGATGCCCATTCGCTGCTCGGCCTTGCCAAAGAAGTCACCAGCGGCACAGAGGCTGCAGAAAAAGAAGAGGTTATTACGGGGATGGGGAGTTTCCAGTAACACAGGAAGAGTTGAAGAGGTACTGGGTATAAAAACTGGATGGCACACGGAATGGACGTGTCCCTGTCACAGGGGGATAACGATACATCTAATTAATTAAAGATGAGAGTGCAATTACTTCGTCATTAAGCGTCGATAAGGGATTCGTCACCTGAACGATGTCCATCAGTGTGGGCAGGGCAAACTGGGACTCACAGAAAAACCTGGAAATACACTGATAAATACTCCACAGAACTCCTTACATCCAAATACAACATCTGAAATGTTTGTTACGCTTCAGTTTAATAGTTAAATCTCCTTCCAGGTAAATCATCCCGGGTTTCTGCCTCACTTTTGGGTTTCCTCCCAATTTCAAGTCTTGTACAGCAACCCATGGGCCCAGGTCTGACCAAAAACTGAACTCACGGCTTTAAAAAAGCACAAAGGCCATTTATGGATTCTTTAGGTCCAGGCCTGTGCTATCAAGGCTCCCGAGCTGATCTCACGGTGTGTGCAAACAGGGTCTGTCCTTATGCAAATACCGAGAGTCACTTCCACCGCGTCACCGTCACCACCAGGGCTGCCAGGAGCTCCTCCCTCCCTGCGCCCACAGAGGTCACTGCCAGCACCATGAGAACACCAGTTTTACTGGGAAATTTAAGTATCTGAATCATCAAGTCACCAATAGTTTGGGTTGAAGGGACCTCACAGCCCCCCCAGTGCAACCCCCATGGGCAGGGACACCTCCACCAGCCCAGGCTGCTCCAAGCCCTGGCCAACCTGGCCTTGGGCACTGACAGGGAGGGGGCACCCACAGCTTCTCTGGGCAACCTGGGACAGGGCCTCACCACCTCACAGCCAGGAATTTCCTCCTTAGATTTAACCTAAATCTCCCCTCTTCCAGTTCAAAGCCATCCCCCCTGGTCCCATCACTTCATCTCTTGTCACAAGTCCCTCCCCAGCTTTCCTGTCCCCTTCAGGTCCTGGAAGGTGCTCTAAGGTCTCCCCGCAGCCTTCTCTTCTCTTCTCTTCTCTTCTCTTCTCTTCTCTTCTCTTCTCTTCTCTTCTCTTCTCTTCTCTTCTCTTCTCTTCTCTTCTCTTCTCTTCTCTTCTCTTCTCTTCTCTTCTCTTCTCTTCTCTTCTCTTCTCTTCTCTTCTCTTCTCTTCTCTTCTCTTCTCTTCTCCCCCCATTGCTGGCTCACGTTGAGCTTCTCCTCACCCAACACCCCAGGTCCTTCTCCTCAGCGCTGCTCTCATCCATTCACCCCCAGCCTGGGTTTGTGCTGGGGATTGCCCCGACCCATTGCAGGACCTTGGCCTTGTTGAACCCCATGGGGTTGCCATGGGCCCAGCTCTGCAGGTCCCTCCGGATGATCCCTTCCCTCCAGGGGGTCAAAAAAACTCCTCGGTGAACACAGAATTTGCTCAGCAGTTTTGCCTTTCGGACCAAAGACATTAATGGAGACCCAGGACTCGCATCAGCAGTTTCCAACCCATCATCTCTGCATCCAAACGCTCATCTGTCCCTTTACAAAGCCTTGGC
>NW_010202686.1:0-1611 GCF_000695765.1 Mesitornis unicolor | reverse complement strand
TCTTCCGTCCCTAAATCCCAAACCACCCCTGTCCAAAAATGCAGAAAGGCAAAAACGCCACCGGCACACGAAGGAGAAGAAGTTATTTTCCAGCGCGACGAGCCAGCCCTTTTCAGAGAGCGCGAATTTTGGGGGCATTCTTTGCGCACAAAGGCCCCATTGAGGCGGGAGGAAGCGAAATGTAGGGCAGGCGAGGGGCAACGCGAGTCGACCTGCGCCCCCCGCAGCAGCCAACACGGGAATCACCGCGTTAGCAACTGCTTTGCAAAGGTGTTTTATGCGTTTCCAGCTCGGGAAAGGAAAGGAAAGGTGCACAAATTCACTCTGGAGTCTGGCGTCTTCAGGCTGCCCACCTTGGTGCTCCAGGCTCTGGCAACAGTGAGTATTTTAGATATGTATTTAAGTTTATAGACACTAGATTGAGTATATGTTTTATTTCTATTTAGTAAATTATAAATGGCCCCTTTGCCTGCACGCCTGGAGTATCAACAGCAGGAAAATCCAGCAATAACCAAGCCCCGGAAGCTTTGAAAATCACAAAATAAACTGTGGGGCACAGAGCTTGTGTAGTGTTGTATCCAAATACCTGCTGAGGAGACCGCTCCGTTCTCCAGATTTATCCCGTTGTACGGCTTTCTTAAGCTTAACACCTTGATGCAGACGGCGACTGCTCAGCCCGACACTGCCTCATCAAGTTAATTAATATCCGGAGCTAAGAAAAAGGCAATTCCTCCAAGCCCTCCCAGCAACGAGCTGCCCAAACACATCAAAAACCCAGGGTTATCAGCTCTCCAAAGTCCACGCACGCCTTGCTCACAAGCTTGCAGGAGGTTCCTGGACCCAGAATTCGCAGGCGTTAACATCCGTTATCAAGATCAAATATTTTCTAAGGAAGCTCTGGATGCAAACACACTTCCTCCTTCCAAAGCAAGCCCAACACGAGCGCTGTCGGGCACGAGATGACAGCTCTGGGTTTAATCGAGCTCCTGGTGATCTCAGGCACTACTTAGGTCTTTCCAAACATTTACTCTATAAGGTATCTATTTATTCTGTAAGGTATGTATTCATTCCATAAGGTAACTTTTACTCAATAAGGTATAACATCTATAAAGTATACTTTTATTCTATAAGCTATACCATTTATTCTGTAAGGCACATATCCATTCTATAACGTACCCCATCTATTCTGTAAGTTATCCCACTTATTCTATAAGGTACCCCCTTTATTCTATGAGGTACCCCCTTTATTCTATGGGGTACCCATCTATTCTATGGGGTACCCCCTTTATTCTAGAGGTACCCCCTTTATTCTATGGGGTACCCATCTATTCTATGGGGTACCCATCTATTCTATGAGGTACCCCCTTTATTCTATGGGGTACCCATCTATTCTATGGGGTACCCATCTATTCTATGAGGTACCCCCTTTATTCTATGGGGTACCCATCTATTCTATGGGGTACCCATCTATTCTATGAGGTACCCATCTATGAGGTACCCCTTTATTCTATGGGGTACCCCCTTTATTCTACGAGGTACCCATCTATTCTATGAGGTACCCCATTTATTCTATATAAGGTACCCCATTTATTCTATATAAGGTACCCCATT
>NW_010202685.1:0-805 GCF_000695765.1 Mesitornis unicolor | reverse complement strand
TTGGAGGCCATGATTGCAGGTAGGCAAAGGCGCTGTGCAGTGACTGCAATGCTGAGAAAACCCTGGGTTTGTTTGATGAAGCAGAAAGGCCAAGCCCTCAGCCCCAGGTCCTGGGAAGGCAGATTCTGCGACCCTCAAACAAATGTTTTGTCTCACTGGCCTTGGTGGCAGAGCAAATGCCATAGTCAAGGGGACAAAGACCTTAGTCCTGTTTCAGCCTTGCCAGAGTCCATCTCTACTGCAGGCTGTCCTACACTGTCCCATGTCTGCATTTCTTCCCCTTCAGGTTATAGCATCCATCTTGCTTTCCCACCTAGCTCTCACACCCGAATTTTTAAACCTTCTCTGATGTCTCTCCACCTTCACTGGCTCTTCTTTGAAACGCAAAGCCATGGGCTGATCCACACCCCTTTCAGGTGACCCCTTGCACCACAAGGCCAAACTTTGCCTGAGATTTCTTTTTTCTCACGTCCACTCTGAACCTTCCAACCTGCATTTTCTGGAGGTTTCCTTCTCTTCCCACTACCAAGAAAAGCTCCATCGTCCTGAAACCACCCTTCAAGCAGCTGCAGGCTACTCCTGGAGTGCACTGAGCCTGCACTGCAACTGACTGAAGAAGCCCAGAGCTCTCAGCCTCTCCACAGAGGCCCCCAAACCCTGTCCTGACAGATTTCCTCTAGAACCTCTCCAGCTCCTCCTCATTCCACAACACTGAGGAGCCCCATGCCTAGACACACTTGTCCAGATCTGACTACATTAGTGCTGAGTCAGGGAAGATGATAACTCTCTTGTCTGGGTGGTAGGC
>NW_010202684.1:0-1789 GCF_000695765.1 Mesitornis unicolor | reverse complement strand
CTCTTTTGAAGTAGTGAGGACAAAATATTCTGCTTGTCTGTGCAGCACACAGCCAAAACACGAGTTTGTTTCCTCGCAGTACATGTCACAGCAACCGGACTTTGCTGTTCTGAATAGACCGACTTTCACCAAGTAAGAACCTTCCCAAGAAATCTTACTGATCAAGAAATTCTTTGAAACCAACATTCCATGAAACCTATTTTAAACTAACACTAGGCTTTTATTTCTTCTTATTTATCACCCACTTGAGAAAAACAATCTTAACTCTATTGAGACACACTGCGCTAGAGTGCCAAACTTAGAGGCATACTTTCGAAATAGGGAAGGTGGGAGTTGTTAATAAGAATGCAATAAACTAGTAAAAAAATATACTAAGAAAACAAAAAGGCAGGATTAGTTGCAAACAAAGCATTCAACTTCTCTGTAAGAGACCAGGATTTCTTACAATGATAGCAAAAAGTTGGGTGCTCAAATTTTAAGACCAGAAGCTTTGAAAAAAGAGGACACCCTTTTTGCTGGCTGATGACAGCAATATGTGTATCCCACACGCTGCATATCGCTTCCTCCAACGCTGAACAGCCTATATATAAAACTGTTGAACTGGAGAGAATGTATCAAGCATAACAGAAGACATTTATTACCAGGTAAAGTAGAAGCAGGGTTAAAAATTATTAGCTCCCTCATTTCAGAAAAGGTTTGTTTTCTGAAATAAAGATTTCTAGTTAACTTCTCAGTGCAATTAAACCTGGTGTCACTGAGCACATATTTGAAATATTAACAGCAGATACAAAATACACTGTATTCTACAGCTTGCTATGTATTAGTGTAATACACAAGTTTCTCTATACCACTAGCTACAGAAATACGCATTAACACTGAATTTAACTACCAAATGATATGAAGATACAAATGGCAGTAGAACAGTCAATATCGAGCAATGACAGCAGAAAACAGCTCACGTGATATTCTCAGAAAGCCTCTATAGATAGCAAGCATCTTTAAAAACCAGGATACACACTGAAGTACAAGCTTTTAGGATACCATTAGAGTATGCAAAATGCTTGTCAGGAAGTAACTGCATTTTTCCAGCGAGCAGAGCTTCATCACTAGACAGAACCACTTCATTCAAGCAATATACAGCATAAGAGTGTTGACAGACTCAATTTTTAGAAGTGCACATCTTGTATTTCATCCAGCTATCACCTGTTTTCAATATTATATGAAGATGTGCTCTGCAACTTTGCATCATTATCTTCAAGTAGTTCGACAGCAAATAGAAAAGACTATTGCAGTCAGATAGGAGGGCAGCAAATAAAAAGCCTGTCTAGCTGTTCAGAAATAAAAAGTTTATTTTGTGGCTGTGACTTCTCAAATGTATGCACTCAAAGCCATAACTCATACCACTAGTATGTGTATCTTCCACCACTGCCAAAGACAAGATCTCTATCATTTCCAGTCTGTCACCTCTGCTTGCTTGCTTAGTTCTACCTAGGAACACTTTTGTATTTCTAACACTAACTTTAAAAATTTTTAGATGCTGACCATTCACTATTTTCAGTGTTCTGAGCAAACATAATTAAGTGACATTCTGGATCACAGCTAGTGCCCTGGCAATACAATAGCTGTTATAAGATGCGTTGAGAGAACACAAGTAGCCTTACAACAGAATGTTATGGAGCAATTCAACTATAAAATGTTTTACCAATTATATACCCCAATTTAGGCGGTTGTTTCCAGGACCAGCTGTCTAAATGATGTAGCAAACTTGAAAACTTGTTACCTAAATTGA